>NC_056730.1:623108273-623158273 GCF_019279795.1 Protopterus annectens
TATCCAATATTTTTTGAGAGATAATTATTAAATTAAGCAAGTGACAAAAGGGTTGGTTACTTTTATCTAGACAACCCCCATCAAGCACTTAAAGCCACTTCTATGTACAATTCTGGGATATGATCATGATTAAAGAGGATTGCCATGTAATGTATTTCACCTTTGCTTCAAACAAACAGTTACCATACATTAAAGTATTGCATGTTGCATCACATAATCACATTAGTCCTGCAAAACCAAAATAATAAGCAAACAGCAACAGGCAGCTAATCATTTTTTTCCACAGAGGACAGCCACGTTAATTATATCTACTCTGTGCATTTCAGGTGTCAAGTCAAGTAGTCCATTTTGCTTCTCACAAATGCACACTCATCCTGTTAAGCCACATAGTGAACGTTTAAACTGAGCTAATGACAAGAGTGTTACTTTCATCTGGCCAGCCCCAGCCTCCACCCAGCAGTTATAGCCACCACATCTGATGGTGATATATTATTTCACCTCCACACATACCTCTCACAGACTTTTACAGAATGTCTGCATTCTCACCTCATATTTTTGGTCTGTTCCTCATAAAATTTGTGGTTTTCTGGCAAATCACAGAGTACTGAAATCATTAAAGAATGACATATATTTGAGATTCAGATTTCGTATCCTGTAGAATAGGTATGCTAACACAAATCTTATAATTCTAACAACTTTCTAACTTTATAAGAGCAATATTTAAAATATCTTCCTTTTGGGGCCTTTGATCATCCCCATTATTTTAAGCTTTGTCCAGACTTCTTGCTAAGAGTTGAAAGGTATGCCTCTACAGCCCACACAAACAATTGGCCACACATTAAAGTATTCCAGTCCAAGCTTCTCCACACAAATCACAAAGCTAGATAAATATTGCCAAACAAATTTCTGATTCATCACTGCCAGCATCCTTGTAAAAACACTAACGACACTTCTCTAGTCAGGCCATTCCTCTCATCTCAACTGTCCATGCAAAATAAGTCTAAAATACTGTCCAAACTATCTGGTTGATTACTACCAGCACTGTTGTAAAATTAGTAAAAATACTTCTCTTACCAGAACTGTAGCATTTCCTTTTTCTCTGTCCAGCATTTTGCAGGATATCCCATCTTCTGCTCTGTCCCTCATTATGCAAGTGTAATGAAAAAATAAAGCAAACTCCTTTAGGAGTCTCCACACTTACAATTGAATGTTGTGAGGTCTGAATTC
This sequence comes from Protopterus annectens, assembly GCF_019279795.1. Lineage (NCBI taxonomy): Eukaryota > Metazoa > Chordata > Ceratodontiformes > Protopteridae > Protopterus > Protopterus annectens. The sequence goes on from NC_056730.1 coordinate 623,109,501, forward strand.
CCATGACCTGCAATGTTTGAAGTGATCATAAAGTAACTTGACATGAATTCCAAATCAGCTGGCACCCCCCACTCCCAGATCATTCGCCTTGCTACAGGTGCCTTTTTCCCCTTGTAAGGGTAATTTATTTATTTATTTTGTTAGAGTAAAGAAACATTACTCTAAAAAATAAATAAATGAGGAAAGAGCATCCCTACAAGCACAGCACTCTAGGTAGTTGCCTAGTCCGTCTATGTATAAGGCCATCCCAGACTTCCCTCATTCAGCATGTGCTAATGGGGACTGCCAGAGTCCTGCATTCACTTCCAAAGGAAACTTGTGCTGGCTTCATTAAGATTGGAGAGGCTAATCTATGTACAAGGATGAATCACTAGACAAGTCACATAAAATGAGTAGAAATCTCAGTCAGGAGGACAATGAGTAGAAATCTCAGTCAGGAGGAAAATGAGTAGAAGTCTCAGTCAGGAGCAAAATGAGTAGAAATCTCAGTCAGGAGGAAGCTTCACCTGTATGTGCAATATACTCAGGATGTACAGTTTGGGAAATCAGGCTGAACTTCATTGCCTAGATTCACATACAGATGAGCTGTACTGCAGGTTTTAGCAGCTGGAGCAGTACGTGAAACCATGAACATGGGCATGCAGCTGGTGTAGTGTGAGCTGTCCCTTGACTTTCTTTGGAGACAGGTTGTAGCACTGTTTTGTTAAAAAATAGAAGTATTCCTTAAGTTACCTAAACTCCCCATATGGCCATTCTCTTGCCATCTTGCCTGCAGTCAGCAGTGTGCTCTCTTGTGATGGTCAACCTCATGGCTGAGCAGCTCTATCTTTATATCAGAATTGATATTTCAGACAGGCATTCTCCCTGCAATACTGGATCTGCCATTTCGTTGGACATGTTTAGGCCACACTCAAACTAGGTAATGCTATTCCTTAACATAGAACATCACAGAATCTCATTAAAGGTTCTGGCACAGCAGGACTCCATTCATTTCAATGTCTTGGGATTAGACGGTATTGAACTGGGCAAACCCAAACTCCTGAGATAATGTCATCTCAGGTGGGTGGATTGCATAAGTCATAGTGAGAGCAGCCAGTCTCTGCCATTATACTCTAATTTTACTGTTTTTTCTTTCGTTTTATTTAGTTATTTATTTATGTATTTATTTATTTCATCTATAAATATGAAGATGCATAATAGGATTCACACACCCAGTCACACTAAATTAAAAACAGGGACACAAAGACACACATTTATAGGTAATACATGAGTGTGGAATGCCTGGAACAAGTGGAATATGAAAAAAAAAAGAAAACTACTAAATAAACAAAATGCATTTAACAATGTTAATGAAGTCGTGGTGCTGCGGTAGCATTGTCGCCTCACAGTAAGACGTTGTCCTGTTCGATTCTCAGCTAGAGCGTCTTCTGTGTGGAGACATGCGTGAATGGGTGTACCTTCGTTGAAGGTTATGCGTCAGGGCCAGCAACTCGGCATGTAAAAATCTACTGCCAATCATTAGAGGACCGGAGTTCTGCTGTGGCGACATCCAAAAGACACAACAACAACAAAAAATGAAGTAATTGTTTTGAACAGGAAAAGGAGCCGACTATATAGGCACTGCAGTAATTGTCATCACCTTCTATGCTTACATCTTATGACACAGCATCTATGTTTGGATACTTCTGTTAAATTTAACTAACAACATTTATTAAAAATATATGCAAAACAAATCAGCACAGCATAAATAATGCATTTTCTCAGAATGCATTTGCAGAATGTGGATGAGTAAATGAACTGTACACAAGTTATCCATGTTTAATGTACCCTCTTGTTTTTTTTTTTTGCTTAATCTTTATCACTCCAATGATATATATGAGGTGGTACAAACATTTTATATGAACTTGATAATATATTCTTACATTGCTACATCTGTTTCTCTCTATTTACATAACAGTGTTATTACATAACAGTGTTATTATTAAATCTAAGAGTGCTTTACCTACCTGACAATTCTCAGATCAGTTAATCAGTTTACAAAGTCCTTTAAATCAATGCTGCATTTCAACAGGAAAATGTAGATACTTCTACGTTATTTAGATTCCAAATCACATCTTGCCTTGTGAATTTACATTAGCATTTTTAAATAATTAAATCAATAAAAGATGTTTCATTTTACAACAGGTCAAAGCATGTAATTAGCTATTGAGAACAGAACATGATTATTTTTTCTTAATTTTGCACTTAGTGGAATATGAATAAGAAAGGTTAGGATTATCAGGCAGAGCAGATCATGGACAGTGAAACTACAGACGATAACAGACCAAAAACAGTTATATGAAGGCTCTCCAATATGTTTTTACCCATCCTCATAGTCACTTTCATTAAAGCTAGGCAAAGACCTTCTTTGTTATGGTGTTGCCATTTTAGCATCCAGCATAGCAGGTATAAAGAAGGATTTTTTTTTCATTTAACTTATACAAAGGGATTCATGATGAGTCACTGAATTCCATTAATCTATGTGCAGACTATGAAACAGTTACACAGAAAACCAGTTACAGTGAGCCAAAAGCAAAGTGATGTTTCAATAGGAGAATTATCTGGAAGCCAGTCTGACTAGCCACACACTTAACTTTATGCTTGATGAAATGCCTAGCCTTCTCAATAGTGCTCGACCTTCTAGTGCCTTTCCAATAAACTCTCAGTATGCTGGAAGACCAGAAGAAAAACAAGTTTAGATGTAACTGATATAACAGGTGCATATCAAAATGTATTCTGGCCAACAGGATTTTCTTAGGAGCCCAAGCCAAGTAACTACCCCTGAGGTGGATTACCAGCACTCTGGGTAAGGCTTCCTCAACTGTGATTTGATGCCAGATCTCCCAGAACTGAAACCAAAGAAGGCCAGTAAAACCAAATGAATGAACTGTGAAATTGTTAAGATCAAAAGAACTCAAATGATCAGTGGGGCAGGCCAAGAATTGCATTGTTGCTCTCTCAATAAAATAATGACCCAAGGGCCAAATTATCTCCTTTCCTGAATAGAAATAAAAATTAATGCCTGATGTAAGACATAAGGCATCAGACACTCACCTCCCATTCTTTGAATGACCTTGGCAGAATGCCCCTCCATGGCCAAATCGGAGGTGCAACCTATCCTGAAGGAATGTGAGGAATACCCTTGCGGTTTAATCCCTTGCTCTGCCAGGACTTTTCTAAGTAGTAAATTAGCATCTGACAGGCTAAATGACCTGCCCGAAATCCAAACAAATACCAGGCCTGACCTCCTCCCTTTGGGAGGGATATTATGTAGCAATCTGACCCAATGAACTTGGCAAATGGCCAACTCTTTCACCTTATCTAGTCGAACCTGATGTCCTTAACCAGATTGATCCATCTTAGATTTCTTTACCCATCTCAGTATAGAATCTGCGTGAATAACAAGGTTTTCTCAGCAAAGGTAATGGAGTAGTTCACTAGCATGAATAGCAGCTGCATACAAAGACATGAATAAAGCTACTAATGTAACAAAGGTATGAAAATCACCCAGAGTCCTAAAACAACAAGGGGAAGGAGTTGTCTCGCAATATGCTTCCTAGAATCCCAAGAAAGCCCATGAATATTCTCAAGACCCCTGAGCAACCATCCAGTTAGCCAGTATTCATACACTTCCTGAAGGCCCAAAAAGTGGTCCAACCATCCCAAAGCTGCTAAGTGTACCTTGAGAGTTTTAGGAAATCAGCTGCAGAAGAGCTGGCAACTAGTAATTGAAGTATCATCTGCAGACCCCATATCTTGAAAGCAGATGGCAAAGACCTGTAGAAAGCTTTGAAAACCTGAAGGGATGAAGACTATTCTTTCCTGGTATTACTGACCCAGGACCTGACCAAGAGCGATACTGCTACTCTTCTCCAATTAGCCAGACTCCCATTGGAACTGAAGTGCCCTTTGGATCCGAATGCTTGGCCAGCTGGTGAAACCAAGTAAACTGATAATGTGAAAGACTGTCAGCTATAGGGTTAAGATGACCAGGCACATGCACACTATAGAAAGACAAGTTAATCTCTAAACTCAGCAAAACTAAAAGCCTAATAACAGAGGGACCTACTAGGACATTGAACATCATTTATTGAGAGCATGAACCACCGAGATATTATCTGAGTGAAAAACCACCCTCCTGTTAGGTAACTTGTCTTTCGATATCAAGACCACCATTGAGATAGGGACATACCTCTCAACCTGGAAACATCAAAAATCTGGACAAAACCCATGAAAAATAGGTACAAATCTGTACACTGATTAACATAATATTTCCATACATAATTATGTAACCCCGCTCACTCTGATGGAATTGTGGGATACCAGCTTTTAAACGCAAACTGAGGAACAGACAACCAAAATATGATCATGAAACACAAAATAAGAAGAACAATAGTGTTTTATTTATATTAATATTTGAACTTGCGCAAAACTGAAATACAATATTCGTTTAGAAAAATAACACTGGATGAGGCAGCTGGGTTGCCTTTTTCAGCCTTCTTTAAATAACATAAAATATAAATCAGAACAACAAATTATTTATATATTATTAACACAAAACTTCAAACTTGTATAAAACTAAAATAAAGTTCTCTTATATAAAAATACAATTTACTGTCTTGTACTAACTAGTCTACTTAGCCTGTGGAGATTTTTTACTTGCTTTAAGTAATATATAGTACTGATGAACCATTGCAAAAATGAAATCCCACTTAATAAAAATTGTCTCATCTTCGACGTTTTGACATGTGCTTACTACATGCAGTAGTTTTTATAAATGGGAGCTAGGCTAGCTGCTCCATTTAGCAGGTAAAAAAAAAAGTTATAAGACAGGTAAACCTAAAAGGAAATATATAACACTAGTTTCACTACAGTTCAAGTTTGTAAAATAAATGTAAAAAAAAAGAGGACGGCATCCAAATTAATCATCAGGAGAATTTAATCATACCTGCAGTCATCATGACTAATCTTCAAATAAAAAATATGGAAGCTTAAAAGGGGTACAAGGCATTTAGTATAATCAGGTATCGAAGCAGATTGTAAAGAGTAACATTAAGTTCCTTGTTCTGTGTTTTTCCTTTAACAAGACAACCTACAAACAGGACCTCTCAGCATTATGTAATACAAGTGACCTCAGTCCCAGCTGGCAAGGCCCTGATTATTACAAAGTGCCTCCTGTTATACTATACTACAACAAGTTCAACAAGACATTCAACTTCAAGCTTAATACAGAGCCCAGAATTAAATAGCTTTAATTCTCACCACCATCTCAGAATGATACACTTTATCTTACTATTCTTTGGACATTCACTTTTAGTGTCCAGTAAGATCAACCTGGTATTTATAAACCAAGAAAATGCCAACAATAAACAAACACCATGCTTCTTTGTTTTCCTCCCATCAAATACTGACCTCCTTAACCAGTTAAACCTCAGTGACCGCTTCTATGCAAAAGTTAACCCCTTAGATTCTCTGCCTTTCTTTAACACAAAATGACTATAGAAAACTAAATAACTTTTTTTACAAATGACAGTTTGTGACGCATTGTGCCCAATGCCCATGCCATGTCTAACCTCTGATATTTAAAAAAAAGCCTAAAGAAACTTTGGCATTTTACTGACAGACAGTTACTATACTAAAACATATTTTTTCTTGTTTAAGACACTGACTGAATTATTATGACTCAAACCTCAAAAGTCAAAAAACATATATTTTCTTTGCCTTTTTTTATTTACCTGCTGGTGCAAGAGGAGCCGGGAGAAGAAGCACCAGCTCCAGCAGAAATACTTTTTTTCATGATAATGAGATGATGACCGACTTTCTTGGACCAGGATTAATTATTTTAAATTTACACCACCCCCATGTCACAGCCCCAAGTCCTAGAAGTCCGTTTGTACTTGACAAGTTTGCCAACTTCCCCAAACCCCAAGTCAACCAACTAGCAAGTGCCACTGTGCCAGTTATATGGCAATTGCAAACAATGAATGAAAAAAAAAAAACTTATTTTAAATTAAAGAAAAAACACACTGTCTGCTTGAACTGCTTCTTTTCTCAAGTCTGACTGTGTTCTCGGCTGCGCCACGCTTCTATTTCAAATCTTCACATGCTTGTTCAGCTCAATGCTCACTTGCTCAGTTCTTGTCTCACTCTCGTGACGTCTATCCCGGGCCAGCCCGCCCTTTGTCTTTATTCGCTCCAGCAGCAGGTTGCAGCATGTGAGATGTGTGATCAGTGCTGCTGCTGCTAAAATGTAAATAAATAAAAAACAACCCTGGTGGTATGGTGTTCCTGAAGAGCCAAGACAAGTCAAGACTACCTGCTCCGTGCTCCCAATTGCCATCCTCCTTCATAACTAAAGTAAACTATCCACCTGCCTTATGTCTCATTGGCTTTATTTAAGTTTATTATAGGTTTAGGGACTTTCCATGTCCGTCCCGTCTGTAGTACAAATTACAACACAGTTAGTGACAGTGTGTTCAGTTTTCATTCGGCAATCAGCAGATTTGGCAAAATTGGCATTTAGGCTATATCTAGGCTGTATTACTATTATTTATTTATCACTGTAGTGTAGGCTAGGATGGAGGGGAGCTAAATGAAATTTTGTGGCTAACCGCTAAGCTAAAGAGTATGGAAAAGTTTACTTGTTGTCTTCACAAGTTCACATCAGAATGATTAATGGCAGTTTGCCCAGTAAGTGCTGCTGAGTTGGGCTGTAGGAAAAATTAATGCATTTATTTGGAAAGGACGGGTCACGGGAGTGGTAGGGGACTCGGGAGTTCTTCTATTTTGTTGTATTTGATTTCTCTTGTACGTGACCTGCCGCAGCAGGTGTATGTTGGGTCATGATTGTGCGTATAGTAAGTAATGTGTCATCATATATACTGTTCTTGTAACTTACTACTACTTCTGTTTGTTGTTGCTGAGGTGACGGTCAACTGTCTCAGAAGACTGAGACATGCCATTAGTGTTGCTGGCTGCCTGGTTTTCTTGCTGCTGTATTCCCGCTTGCAGCCAGCCGGAAATAATGACGTGAGCTCCTTGAGCTCAATTCCGACTGGCTGGTAGCCCTGACGGCGCTGACATCATCGCGCACATGATGAAGTCAGCTCCGACAGTGCAATTTTTCAAAAAAAAAAATGAAGCAAAAAAATCAGAAATGAAGGGGTGACAATCGGGAATCGTGGCACCCCTTCATTTGGACCCCAAAACTTGGTAAATACCGAGTAATTCGGTATGGTTGGGAGGTATGGATAGGGAATATTTCCAGAAATGTTATGTCCCTCCTCCTCTCCTCAGACCAGCTTTCCAGCCACCATTCAGTGAACCAGCTGTCTTGGAAATTACCACTGATACCAGATCCCCCTGCTGCATCTGGGAAAAGCTTGAGGTCACTGGAGAAAAACCAGGTGGGCTACTAAAATGACCCCCATTGAATTGTCTCAAAAACATGAACCATAGTCAAAGGTAATCCTTAATTCTCCTTGTCAGCTGTACAAAGAAATGTTTGGGCTTGTACCCTTTCAGTAAGTCAGAAATGAAATGCAGAATGGTCCTGCCTGGAGAGACTGCCCTGCAGGCAAAATTCAGCAAACTGTGGAGCTGCATGATTTCCCCTGTGCGAACTTTCCTAGATCCCAAAAATCTCACAAATCACTTGACAGACTTGTTGCAGTTTGGGCAAAAAAAGCTGAATGGGTTATTCAATAGTATCAACTTCCAAACCCAGAAAGGTCAAGAATCGACTCAGCCATTTGGATTTGTCATTGGCCAACAGTACCTCTAACTCAGAACAAAGCTCCTTAAAAATAAATATGTTCTCCAGATCACCATCCTGACCCTCCCAAACTATCAGAAAAATTATCTAAATAGCAGATCGTCAACTGGGGGGGTGCTCTTTGTTGCCAGTACCAGTGCAAGGCTGTGTCAAAAAAATAATTTTCCTTCAAACTGAAAACCTAAATAAGGCCAATCTTCTTGTCTCACTTGGAGAAAACAGAAATCAGACTGAATGCCTTTCTTGCAGAGCCAGGGGTCAGAATAGCCCAAGATGACCTATGCCACCTGATCCAGGGAAGGGTAACTTACTTTGGCTAGCGCACTGTCAATAAAGTAATTGACTGAAGCTCCAGCAGGGTGGAACAGATAATGAATCAACCTGAATTCACCATCCTGTTTCTTGGGAACAAGACCAATTGGGGATATTTTAAAAGCAGGCCAATGGGGTAAAAAAGATTGCTCTTTCTCAATCAGCGTAACAGCAATTTCTTCATGTCCCTTAATGGATAACAGATTTTTATCTAACTTAGTATCCAACGGAGCTGAAGAATGAAAAAGAAAACCATTAGTGAAGCCTTTAACAAGACTGGCTGCTGCCTTCTAATCTAGATAATCTGGCAATAGGAGTATCAATTTATCTAGGTGGATGGGAGAATGAGACTGGTGTAGTACACTCAAGTCCCTTGCCAACACCCCCCTGTACCAAGAAAAAGGCTGTTTAACTCGAAGAGAGGTGTTATGCCCCATTTCCAGCTCCCTTTCTACCTGAAAAGTGGGAAAAACAGGCCTGTCCCTGCCAACTAACTCCCAGCGCCTGTAGGCAGGGTGAAATATCACCATATCCTGAACACAAGTGGCTGTATTTGCAGGCAGGCCAAAGACATTTACCATGATTGAAGGCCCAGCAAAACTTTGTTTCCCCCTTGTATTACCACCCCCACCATCAATCCTGGTGGCAGCTGGCTTTTCAGCATGGCACTGTGCCAGATATTGACATGCCTTAACTCCCAATTGAGGCACTTATCCATTGCTTTCAGTTTCCTGAAATGTTGATCATAATTCACCCAGCCATATTCCCCTTTCACATGGTGGGCTTCCTTTATGGTGATAAAGTATACTAATAGGGAGCCTGACCTGTCTGGTGTCCTTCTTGATAATCACTCCAAAGAATACCACAAAACCCATTGACCACATATCCCATTCCTAACTGATGTTCCAGCTGATGCCTTTTTTCTGATGGCTGCTAAGACTTCCATCAACTCCTTGTTAGAAGTGTTACCAGCATCCAAGATGCATTTAATTCTCTCAGTATCCACTAGGGTTGGGAGGGTGACCTAATGGTTAAGGTGTTTGCCTTACAAACACAAGGTGCAGGGTTGGAGTCTCACAAGGGATAACTGGCTAGGCTTAAAATGGCTCGCAAGGGCAGTTAGCCTAGTACTAATCTATGAACCTATGAACCTATGAACCTATATCTACAGACTCCTCTTAAGAATCTTATCTTTGAGCTTGCTGGGAGCAACTCACCTCTGTGGATCCACTATGCAAGCTGCATAATGATGAGTGATCAACCTAACCAGCATCAGTACCTCCTCATTGTCTGGTTATAACAGCTGTGGAGGCATCCAAGTTTCCTTCCAGAGCTAGGTATAACAGCCTAACCCTCCTTTCTTCCTGCAAGGAATTTATAAACTCATCCAAATAATCCTCAGAGGACTGAACCCTACCATTAAGGCATAGCCCTGCTGACCCACCAGAGACATTACTTTGACATTCTGATGATACTTCAGACAGGCAGAAAGGGATGACCCTTAGACCAAAGGAATTTCTGTTGGTTTTCCTTTGAGCTTTCTTGGTTGGGTCTGGTCCTTTGGCTGAAACCTCTTCCATATTCAGTGATGGTCTCTTCTTGGAGTTCTGACCCTGTTCAGTTGCCCCCACTGCCAGTAAGTCAGAAAGTAATCCTTGGGCCTCCTGAGACAGACAAAGCCACCGCTCCTTAACTGAATGGACCATAGAGGAATCTAGAAAAATAGGGTTGATTAACATGAAGGGAAAAAAAAGAAAAAACATAGGGAAGAGAGAACATGACAAACAAAATAAAGCCAGCATTTCAGATAAAATTTCCAACCCACTGAATCCTTAGATGCTGTGCTGCTGTGAAGTTCTAGAATGTAAAGCCCTTGAGATTCTTGGCTTCACTCCATACTGGGCTTGACAAAAACTAACTAGTGGCAAAAAACTGATATGTTGCTGTGAGGGCTTCCAGAATGCCATGCTCTTTGCCAACCACAATAAACTCTGCCCCAAGATCATGGATGTGACAGTCCCTCCCTGACTAAAGAGTATAAATACAAACTAATATATCATGCCAAGTGAAAAGATAATAGCTGGAATAACAAAATAAAGGCACCCGCAGATGCAATGAGTAATTCAACTTATCAGTTGCCAAACCAGACCAAAGTGACAATCCTTACAAGGGTATTGTAACATCCACCACCTGCCATAAGTAGTTTTAACAATTCCCCCTTCTACATACAGCATCCAGTTACTCATACATACAAAAACATATAAAACCACTGGGGCCAACACTCATGCCCAAGCAAGATAAACTATACTTAAAACATACCAATCCTATGACTAAGGAGCAGGACCTAAACCAGTTCTATTATTTGTTTGTGTCTTTCGGCTTTTCCCGGTTAGGGGTCGCCACAGCCGAACTCCAGTCCGCTAATGATTGGCAGTAGAGTTTTACGTACTGGCTTGCTGGGCCTAACGCACAACCTTCAACGAAGGAACATCCATTCACGCATGTTGCTACACAGAAGACGCTCTAACTGAGAATCGAACGGGCAACATCTAACTGTGAGGCGACAACGCTACCGCAGCATAAACCAGTTCTATTATTAATATTAGAAAAATAGCAACAGGAGGAGCCAGGCAATGATGAAAATCCCAGTCCAGGCAAGAATAAAAACAGTTCGAATCACAAATCAACTTTTAGATACAGAGAGCCAACTGGATATAAAACCATAAAAAATCCCTTTATTGTAGACGACCAGAGGTAAGCGCTTTCACAGTACAGCTTCATCAGACCATTGAACAACTACTAAGACAACCCTATATATAAACTAGCATAAATTAAGCAACAACCAGTGATCAAATCACTTCAATCAAGTCATGAAATAAAGCAATAAAGACATAAAATATATAAAATAAAAAACATAATATAATATATACATATATAAATATGCATCTATTTAAGGACACGGACATACCAACGAAAAAAATGCAAAAAACATATATGAAGAACAAAAGCTAAAATGAAGAACAAAATTATATGTTTTTTATACATTTTTTGCATTTTTTAGAGGGATTTTTATGGTTTTATATCCAGTTGGCTCTCTGTATCTACAAGTTGATTTGTGATTCAAACTGTTTTTATTCTTGCCTGGACTTGGGATTTTCATCATTACCTGGCTCCTCCTGTTGCTATTTTTCTAGTTTTCAGCATATTTACCTTTATCTCAGCAGCGGAGGACTTGCCACCTGATTTCCACTATTACATTTTTATTTTTATTGCTATTATTAATATTGCTCAAAAATTACAGCTAAAAGCTTAATATTAAATTTGTGATTAATAATCTAACAAGAAAATTATAAAGTGTCGTCACCCAAAGTCTAACCAGGCATTTACCCAACAGACATCACAGACTGGACTAAGCGAGCAGGCAAAACAATAGCCAAGCAAACCCAATTGAACCTTGATCTTATAATCTAAAGCTGGTAACACAGACATACACACACCAACAGACACACGCAACAGACACACACACACACACACACACACACACACACACACACACACACACACGCGCGCGCACAGCATATATTTTCTTTGGCAAAATGAGTATTTAACTCTGTGTGACATACACTGCCTGGACAGTCACTGAACCAATAAGAATGATAACATTTACCATTAGCGTCATCCAAAGACCCACAAATCTTAACCGAATGTTCTTTCAAACAATATTTTAAATGGACAGTGATTGTGTCAAAAGAAAAATACATTCCTCCAGGAAGACATGCACCAGTCATTAACCCAAATAAAAAGACTAAACAGTGAAAGGTATGTAAAAGATCATCTCCAAGGCCAGCCAAGGGAGGTAATCAGTCTCCCAACCCAATGAGGTTCTGCAGCTAAGTATACTGGTCAGCTTCACTTAATGGCCATGATTATCGACTATCATTTTATTGTTTTGTTATTTTTTTTTTTAATAAAATTAACATAAAAAAATAACCCCCCGACTGGCACAAAACATGACTTCGAAGATAGCAAAACCAAAAATTGTTTTTTACTTTTTTTTTAAATAAAATTAAATATAATTAGCAAACCCCCAACTTGCACAAAATGCGACTCACAAGTCACTCACAACCCATGGATTGCTTTATATCCCTTAATTTTTTTAAATTATTATTTTAATAAAATAAAAAATAAAAAAGTAAAACAGCTCAGCTGCCACAAGCGCATCTCACAAGTTGTCAAACCCATTATATGCTTCTACCTTCTTCCTTCCTTTTTTTATTAATAAATTTAAATTAAACAGAAAACCAGCACTGCAAAGGTGACTAAACAGTCGCTGCACATCCCGCAAGTCCACCACAGTAAAACATTGTCCTGCCTGAGCAGTTGCTGCCAGCTGGTTCCATACTCTGTTCTCCGTTGGGCCTGCTGACGAATCTGGTGAGTGGACATGCAGAGTTCCCTTAAGAAGGATACACCTCATCAGACCCCCTGAAGATCACATTCATGGACAATATGACCTACAGGTAAGTCACCTTTGTTTTCGGAAAGTGCTACAGGTAGCTTTTTCCTGTGGGAAGAAATATGGCATGATTAGGGTAACAGCTAGCACACCTACCTGTGGGGCAAAAGTCTGTGGGTTCTATTACCACAAAGGGTAAGTGGATTGCTGACAGTGCTGTCTGTCATAAGGGGGTGTTGCACTTCCAAGTATATTGTTCTTCTGATAAGACATTCAGCTGAGGTCCCATCTGTTTGAATTAGTGGTAGTTCACGTCAATGTTCATAGGCAGGTACAAGGTTATTGGTCCTCGGGCCTATAGAAGCCTAGCCAAAGTACCCTGGCTTTCACCACCCAAGAAAATTATTTTCCTGTGCCCTCTGTCGAGCAGACCCACAGAAGTGATCCCCGGGGTGAATTTCTTATCTCCCATACAATCATCAAGATTTTTCTTGAAGAGTGCTAATGAGGAGCTTTGTTTGATATAGATAGGTAGATTGTTCCAGAGTATGGGAAGTCTCTGGGACAGGAATCTATCCCTCCAGCATGTTCTGTTTATTGTGGTGACAAGGTTTAGGTCCCTAGAGCATGTAGCTTGTAGGGATTGGGATTTCTTTAAGTGGAGCATGTCCAACAGCTCTGGGTTTGACATAGCTTTGTATGTTAGGCAGAGATTACTTCTGAATAGGTGATATGCAACAGAGTAAAGCTGGAGTTTTTTGAGATGATCTGCATAGGGCATCTGTTTGAGGCCAGTAATCCTCTTTGTGAGGTATTTCTGCGGCCTTTCCAGTTGTTGTAGATGTCTTGTGAGGTACATACCAAAAGGGTCCTTGTCCTCTATAATGGGTCTAATGAGTGAAAGTAGAGGGGAACAATGACTTTTTTTTCCTGGATGAGAAACCTTTTGTGATGAGGTGTGCCATGTAGAAGGATTTCCTGACTACTGTGGTGATGTGATTATCAAAGGAGAGACTACTGTCCACCTGTGTCCCAAGGTCTCTTATCACACTTTCAGTGTTAAGTATACTACCACCTATGTTGTAGTACATGGGTACAGAGTTTTTACCAAAGGGGATGACAATGCACTTTTTGGCATTGAGCTTGAGGCCATGGCTTTGACACCAGGCATCTGTCTCAGTGAGGCCCTTTTGTAGGATGTCTACATCGTTAGGAGCTTTGATTATGGCTCCTAGTTTGCAGTCATCTGCGAACTTCATTAGCCAAAGAACGTTTGTGCTAGCCTGTACTTCAGAGAAGTAGATACCAAACAGGAGAGGACCAAGGACTGAACCCTGTGGTACTCCACTTGTCACTAGTCTGAAATTGGATATGGAGTCTGCTACTTTCACAGTGTGGGTTCTGTCAGTGAGCCAGATGACAAACCATCTTGTGACATAGGGATTTATACCTAGATTAGTGAGTTTATCTATAATTCCAGAGTGGGGGATGGTGTCAAAAGCCTTGGTGAGATTTAGATAGGCTGTGTGAACCACCTTACTCTCATCTACGACTTTGGTGACCGCTTCAAAGAAGTCTATCAAGTTTAGGAGACATGATCTGCCTTTTACAAACCCGAACTGGGTGTTGTCCAGAGTTTGGAGATTACCAATGTTGTTTTTAAGTTCCATGATGATACATTCATTAGCCTTGTAGACCAGGCTCATCAGGCTAATGGGGCAGTAGTTCCTGGGGTCATGGTGGCTCCCCCTTTGTGGAGTGGGATAACCATTGCTGTGCACCATTCAGTGGGCACAAAGCCTGAGGTGAGGCTATGATTGACCATGGTACTTGGGTGGGGTACCAGTTCATTCTGTAGTCAATGTAGAATGCAGCCTGCAATGTTGTCAGGTCCAATGGATGCTGTGTTCTTGGCTTTGGAGAGTGAGCTTTTTACTTGTGCAGCCGTGATTACAGGAAATTTGCATTTTTCCATTATAGAGATGGGCACTTTAGGGGATAAGAGGGGGGTAAAGTTAGCACTGAACCTATCTACCAGGATGTTGGCAATATCAGTTGGTTCTGTATATTTAGTGCCATTGTGCTGTAACTCAGAGCAGATCTGAGTGTTGCCATTGAGATTCTTGACATAGCTATAGAATGCTTTGTGGTCGTCTTTAGAATCAGTGGCGATTTTGTTTTCATAACTAGCTTTGGAGGATCTCAGCTTCTTACTGAGGCTGACCAGGGAGTTCCTATAATCATGGGATTTTACTCTTTTTTGCAACAGTTTCTTTCTTCTGTTGTAGAGTTTGTTTATGGCAGGGGACCACCATATTAGCTTCCTTTTTTTGGAGGATAGCATCTTGGTTCTGTTAGGGATTGCATGATCCATGTACTCGTGTAAGTGCTTATAAAGTGCATTTGTGAAGGATTCAGCAGTAGTACCTCTATTGTCCATCAGCATGGGTGTTGTGAAGTTTGCCACTTCTGTCTTAAGAAGCATGAAGTTGGTTTTGGAGAAAGTTTTTACAGTGGTTTCCTTAATGGGGAGTGGTGGCAGGATGTGGATGTCTAGGGTGATTAGCTTGTGGTCAGATCTGACCAACGAGGAATTGACCTCTGGTGTGGAACACCAATTGCCCATGTTGGTAATGACCACGTCTAGGATATTGCTGCCCCTGGCGGGGGTGTGGATAAGTTGATCCAAGGCATTGGAATTTATGAATTCCAGAAAACGTTGAGCACAACAGCTGGTACATGAGTAGTTTTCCCAGTTAATGGTGGGGTAGTTGAAATCACCCATTATTAGGGTATTAGGTTGTACCCTAATATTTTCCAGTGTATCAAGAAATGAGGAGTGGGAATCCTGGGGCATGGCAGAGGATCTGTAGCAAGCTGCAATTTGTATTGCGGTCTTGCGCCAAGTTAGTTGCACTTGGATAATCTCAGATGCATTATGCTGAGCAACTAGCCTGGAAGTGTAGATATCCTTAATGAATATGGACACACCTCCACCTTTAAGGTTTCAGTCCAGGTTAGGTAATCGAAAGGTGTTCATAGGTTCATAGGTTAGTACTAGGCTAACTGCCCTTGCGAGCCATTGATAAGCCTAGCCAATTACCCCTTGTGAGACTCAAACCCTGCACCTTGTGTTTGTAAGGCAAACACCTTAACCATTAGGCCACCCTCCCATGAATTATAGCCTGGTAATGCAGGGGTGCTCTCTGGAGTCTTGAACCAGGTCTCTGTCACTGCACAGATGTCGATGTTCTTACGCCGATGTAAAAGATCCAAACAGAAAAGAGTAGGTCAAGTTCACCAATGCCTGCTCAAATTTCTCATCATAGCATAAATACCACCTTGGCTTTCTGCTGAAAAAAACCCTGCTAAATAAATACGAATAACCATTATCTACTTATTTGTATGACTATGAAAAGATATTGAAAAAAAAGTATAGCAATTACTCATTATTCATATCCTGTCATCATATAAGATTCAGGTCTTGAAACTGTATCTTAATTTTTCTGAGGTTGAAATGACAGAACTGAAAAACTGAAAAAATGACAGCTCTATGAAGAGAAACATGACTGAGCCCTAAAAGTATGTGTCCTTGGCAGGTATGACCCTAGGCCTAAGCAGCATCCTACTTTCACCAAGAATGATACCACAATACCAACAAAAAATAATGGACTTTAACAATTGGCTTAGTTTTAGTGTTATTCCAAGGGGATCCAGTATCTGTCTGACTGGGATGGCATGGTTGACAAGCCTCGATGCTTTGTTAGAGATGGCCTCCACCTGTCACGCCTGGGATTCTGGTTCCTGGCCAAGGCTATTGCCCCCCTCATTGTGCCTTTTTTAGGCAATGTCCAAAAAAACCAACCTTCCAACATAAAAGATCTGTCAAAATGCAAATTGAACTCATGCTGTTCAACTCTAGGCACTTTAACATGAAAATGCACTTATTGGAGGCTCTCCTCCCACTGGTCACGGAAACTTGGTTCAGGGTTGCAAAGAGCACCGCTGCCTTACCAGCCTATACCTCATTCCACATATTCTGACCCCAAAATGAGGTTGGGAAGACTAAGGGTGGTGGAGTCTCTATCTTCATTTAGGATAGGCACAACTCCAGACTGGTTTGCCAGTATGACACACTGGAACTAGTCCAGGTGCAACTGACAGTTGGCAAGACCCATCCAAGTTATAGCCAGCTATAGACCCCCTCCATGACTCAGGAGATGCACTCCTCCTGCCTGGACCTACTTGACTCCATCAAGGTACTCCCTAACACCCCGATCCTTGGTGACTTCAACTACCCCACCATAGACTGGGTGAACTATTCCTACACTAATGCTCTCACCCAATGATTCCTTGACATCATCAGTTCTAATGCACTAGACCAACACGTCTCATCTCCCACAAGGGGAGATTACATTCTGGACTTGATTCTCACCAACATGGGCAACCGCTGCACCACTCCCATAGTATGTTCTGCCCTGGGGAGATCAGATCATTAGTTTGTCTTATTTGAAGTTTCTATCCCACCCAACTCCCCCTACTCAAAGCCAAGCTAAAAAACCTCTGAAAAGCTGACTACACTCTCCTAAAGGAGGGTATCAGTAGCTTCACACCACCTCCCCCTCAGAGGATGCAGACAATTATGCTGAGCAGTACAACAATGCAGTATACAAGCACCTGTACAACTGCTGTAAAACACTCTCCTTTCATATTATGAATTTGTTAAAGGCATTAAAGAGAAAAGTTAGTTTGCAATGGCTCAACTCATAATATCATCTTTGTACCCTATGATATCTCTGCATCCATTTTCAATTAAGGTGATTGGGTAACAGCTATTGCATACTGGTTGTCTAAGATCACTCATCCATGTTTAAGATGCAGGGAAACAAGAACACAGAAATCTAAATATGAGGAACGCTGCTAACGATTTTTTAAAACTAATACTTTTAACATTTTCTGCTATAATGCAATACTATGACTGCAACTTATGGCAATTTAACTGCTGTTGTAGGTTGAGGCTCAAATTCCCTTTAATGTTTTACTGCAGATGTGGACAGGACAGGAGACAGAAGAGAAGAGAAGAGAAGAGAAGAGAAGAGAAGAGAAGAGAAGAGAAGAGAAGAGAAGAAAAATAAAGCGCAGTACTCTATGTTGTTTTTTTTCCCTATAATATTTTTGTCATTATTTTACTGTTATAGGGTTACTGTGTTATAAATTAGTTATTCAGTTAGTTATTGTTAACTGGGAAAATGGACTGTTACAGAACTCTTTTCAACTACTTCCTAAGCGATGTAATAGAGACATTCCGATAATATACACAGAGCTATAAGGCAGACACATTACAGTTACAGTGGAAATTTATTGCAGTCATAAAAATAAATACATAGAACATTTCAGCCATTTCATGGGCCAGAAGGCAGAGAAATAACATTTACATACATGGGAAAATGCTGCTGAAATCAAAGATTAATGCATGCGATTATGTAATTGGATACGTAATACTCACATATTTATAATGGTAACAGGAAACTAGTCAATCAGTGTGAGAAAAATCAGAGAAAAAGTACTACAAAGGGAAAGTCATAATTAGTGAGTGATACTTGCAAAGGACCAACGAGAAGATATGAGTTTACCACCATGTACAAAGACAGCAAAAAGTTCTACAGTGTGTATAAATTATTAATCCTTACAAAAAGAGATACAGAAAGAGAGACAGTGTAGCAAGATAATTATTTACATGTCATATAAGTCATTTCGATCTTAGGAACAATCATATATTGAATGAGTTATGTGGAGTTTAGGTAGGAGAAGAAATGGCAGAATGAAACTAACCTCTATTCCTGAAACAGCTGTATTTGTATTACTGACCAAAATAGGCATTTAGTTCCTTTTTGAAGAGTAAGACATTGTCATGTTCATTTAGTTGTGCTGGTAGAGTGTTCTCCACAGGAGGGGCAAGTTTGTGAATGGATCTTTGGTGGGAAACTAGAGTGAATTATGACCAGTTAAGCTTGAGGTTGTTAATACTGTGAAGTGAATGTGATGTGCTGTGTATTGATAATGCAGTAGCTGGGACTAGGAAGCATTGCTCTTTTAGTAAACTGAATGTGAGGGTGCCTCTCACAGCAGCTGGTAGCCATTTAACAGCTGTGATGGTGTAATGTTGGTGTTTTAGTGGTCTGACAAATGAGATGAAGCTAAGGATCTTATTTTCAGTTTTCTGAAGAAGGGTAACGTCTTAGCCAGAGAGTGATGCTTTAATGGACAGTGAGTATTATGTCCTCATCATTAGTACATTAATGGTAGCAGATCTTCTTGTCTTTAAGGTGAGTAGGTTTGAGAATTTGTAGGCTTTGAGTTGTTGTAAGACTGTGGCAGTACAGTATTCAATGTGGTTATATTAGAGTGAGACAATGAATGGTATGCTTAAGCATTTGTCTTGTCTACCAAATGGTATTCTGGCATCTTAAGGGCCATTTATAATTGTAGGAGTAATGCCAGCACGCCTTTAGGCAGCATCAAATACCATGATGGCAGAATTAGTTGTATTTATTATTTTTCTTGTTTGATTGCAGCCAGTTCCAAATTTTGAGGAAATCTTGCTAAAGGATATGAGGAGAACTGTGTGGATTTTTCTGACTATTAGTTATTACAATGTAGTCAGTGTTCAGAAGGACATTTAACTTGGATAAGTCCCAGAGTAAGTGTCAAAGGAAAAAACTTCAAAGACCGATACTCGTAAGGTTCAGGTTAAGGCACTTTTAATTCTTGTAGCAAGGAGACAAAAACATGCAAAAATACAGAGTTTGTCTGATTAGTTACAGGAAGTGAAGCCATTCTTATACTGTTTTACAAGACATTGCCTTCTAAAGCTGACATAATCAAATACAAACTTACAATATTGTTTTTCACAGTAGATATTGTTCATGATTTTCTGCTGACATGACATTACATTACTAGATTTGTGAGAAACTTTTTGAAAAATAACATGGCCTTGGAGACCACTAGCTAGTTACAATTATTTCTACAGTGCTGTGTTACATTTCAAGGTACTCTGCTAATTCAAGCACAAAGCAAACACAGATTATAGTTCATATTCTTCAAGCAGTCTTTGTTCTACTTATCTATCCTTCTTGCAGCTGTGTATGTTCTCATAGCACAAACAGAGCTAATTGTCTAAGTTTAATAACATTATAGAAACGGTATTGTTCTATTCATTATTTTCTTAACCCAGCAGAAAATCTGCTTCTCAGTAAATTTCCAAAAGCATAAGCAAGATTTCAGTTGTGCTGACAAAATACAAGGTCAGAAAGCATTCGCAGTTTATATGGATTTATGCAGTATGAAATAGAATAAATGTGTTAACCCTTTTGGGCTTTTAAAAGCACTAATATACACATTAATACATATTTTTCTAACATTTCCCCCCTATTAATACTTTTATTCTACTTTCAAAAGCATAAACAGTTTGTTTCTTCTCCAAACCTCTTCGATTCAGGATTTGCAGTTAAGAGAGTCATTCAGTTTAACTTATAAAAGCATTTCAGTCTTTAACAGTTCTTCATACTCAGTACTTTGATATAAGGTTTCAGAAACTGAGATGTCTATAAAATCTTTGATCAATCTTTTCATGCAGGGGATGCCGCAACAAACACATACTCCCAACAGGAGCATACCTACACAAATGGCAATCAAGATGTTCATTAGGATGGTACCCCACCCCCTAACCATTTCTGCAAAAAGTCCATCAGTGGGTTTGGGCCTGATTTGGTCATGGCTGACACTTGCTGAATCACCTCAAGATGGTTGTCTATCTCGTGCTAGTTGTCAGGAATGTATGAACAGCACTCTTCTTGGATTAAAGTGCACGTACCACCTCTCGCCGCTAGGGTGAAGTCAAGAGCCATGCGGTTTTGAAGCACCACAGTTCTCATAGCATTCAATTCATCAGTTACTAATTCGAGAGCGGAAAAAGTTGCATTGCTCATTACTTCGAGGAGGTTAGACAGTTTTCTCAGCTCCCAAATCGATTTCACTACTCCATATTCTGGTTATATGCCTGCCCATGATATAACAGTATCACTCAAGTCCATATGTGTCAGTTTATTGCCCATGGAATGATAGTTTCTCCATCCCACCTCGATTTGTCCCACTGGATTCTCAGGTTTCTTGACAGGTTTCTTGGTGACCTCTCGGGCATTTCGAATTCCACCTCGAGGCAAAACTGCAGTGTGTCGTATGGCCGGAACCAGGTGACCCAAAAAACAACTGCCGGACCAATTCTCAGGTAACCATTTGTATGCCTTTTTGCCACACACAAAATAACAATCCTCTACCTTAGTAGTAACCTTGCTATTAACATATACTTGCCCTACATGAAACATTTTCCTATCAATTATAGACAGTTGCTTAAAATGAACATCATTATGTTGTACTTCATTAATTGTTTTATGCATCAATTCAAGAAATGAATCATAGTCTGTATTACAATAAGAGCCTGCATTATTTGCTTTAGTGTAACATTTGTAAGGAACTGTCACATTGCAATTGCTCCAACCCACCTGAACAGTATCATTTTTGTAGAAACACACATTTCCCTTCTGTGGAACAGACAAGTGCAATGCTATTTTATCTTGTTATTTAACAGTTGTGGTGTCATAAATTAAGTTTTCCTAGGTCTCATTGACCCCTAGGGGAACTGCAGTCATTAATATTCCCCTGTATGCTGTTGGTAAAGCTGTACAGATCCAACAATTCGAAACATTAAAAGTCTCAGCATATACATATTTAATTGCTTGGTAAGTGTTAAAGTTTGGGTGCCAGTCTATGACTAACACATCACGTTTATTCAGGTCAGCTTGTGTGGCTGGAAAAAGGAAAGGCCACAACAAAAAGATTAGTGTCACCAGTATAGTTAACAGGATGATCATGCAATACTTCTGTGGTTGTTTTGCATTCTTGTTTGCTCTGGATTTTGTCATTTGTATTCTTGTTGTGTAACAGTAACAAGATTTTTGTCCAGTTCAAAGTTTTTCACCAGTTTGCAGTGTGTCAGGTGAATCCAAGATGATCACTCCGCAATCTTGACTGCAGTGGGTGTTGACAGTAGCACTTGGAATGGGCCTTCCCACTTTGGTGTCGTCCAGTTCTTCTTTTTGATGACCTTCACCCAGACCCATGTGCCTGGGACTACTGCTGCTTCCAATGGTCTGGTTTGTTCTTTATCTGAAACAGAATTTAACTGCAACAGATGTTTAGAATTCAACAATCTTCTCATATACTCAGCAAGTGTACAGTCGGCTTCCTGGTCTGCGGGCATGAGAGGTTTCCACTGAGGTATATAATACGCTCGTCCAAATAACTTCTCAAAAGGAGTCAATCCCGTTGCATTCGGAACAATTCTCAAGCTCAACAGTGCCAGGGGCAGACAGTACACCCAATTTCTATGTGTTTCCTCTATAAGCTTCCTTAACTTATTCTTCAATATTCCATTGTGTCTCTCTACCAATCCTGCAGATTGAGGGTGATACGCACAATGATTTTTTAAAGAAATTCCAAAATACCTGCTCAGCTGTTGTATGGTTTGATTTACAAAATGTGTGCCATTGTCACTGTAGATCCTTTCCAGTATGCCAAATCTAGGAATGATTTCTTTAACAAGGGCGTCTGGATTTTTGGTCGGAAAAGCTTCCAACCATTTGGAAAACATATCTACAATGACAAGACAATAGTTCTTATTTTCGCATTTGTTCAGTTCCATGAAATCCATACAGATAGTATGGAATGAATATGGTGGTGTAGGGAAACTCCCTTGCTTGGGCTTTAATGCCCCTTGTGCATGATGTTTATTACAAACGTGACATGACGAACAAAAATTTTTAGTGTAGTTTATGAATCCATATGTTTTGAACACTCGGTTCACTAACTGTACCATCCCCCCTGTTGAGACATGGCATTGCCCATGGCTCAACAAAGCTGCATATCTAAACAAGTTAGATGGCAATATCGGTTTTCCCTCTTTGGAGATGTACAGCCCTTTCTTGAGAATTGCTCCTCGTTTTATCCATCTCTGTTTCTCAACTTGCGTAGTAAGTGTCTGCATTGTTTTTAACATTTCTAAGTCTAAAATCTCAGAAGGTTGTAATTCCTCATTCAAAAGAAATACTTCTGAAGCTGAATCAGCCTGCTTTGCAGATGTATCAGCTCTCGCATTACCTTTTGAAATTCTATCCTGTTGCTTGGTATGAGCTATGCATTTACAAATAGCTACTTTCTGAGGTAACTGAATAGATTCTAAAAGATCTAAAATAAACTGTGCATGATTGATTGGTTTGCCAGTAGATGTTATCATTCCTCGATTTTTCCACTGTTGCCCAAGAACATGTACAGTAGAAAAAGCGTACTGGCTATCAGTAAAAATGTTCACACATTTACCCTTTGCTAAGGTACATGCCCGTGTCAAGGCAATCAGTTCTGCTGCCTGTGCAGATAAATTGTGTGGTAAAGATTTTGCTTCTATAATCTCAGTATCAGAAACTACTGCATATCCTACTAGGTTCTGTTCTGTGGGACCCCTTTTGCATGAGCCGTCCACATAGTATGTCACCTCGGCATCATCCAAGGGAACATCCGTAAGATCTTTTCTAGGCAGTGCCTTTTGCTCAATCTCCTGCAGGCAGCTGTGCGGTGTGCCATCTGCAGGAGTTGGAAGCAAGGTAGATGGATTCAAAGTCGTGAATCGTTCAATTGTCATATGAGGTTGGCTCAACAATATAGTCATACAGGAAAGATGCCTAGCAGGAGAAAGATATGCTACTTTTTCTTGCAGTAAAATAATTGGGACTGCATGAGGCACTCTCAGTGTGAGAGGGTGGAACAACACTACTGAGGCCGAAGCCTGTACTGCCATTGCAGCTGCAACTACCACTTGTACACAGTGGGGTAAAGGCCATGCCACTGGGTCCAGTTGTGATGAATAGTAAGCAATGGGGCGTTGCTTGTCCCCATGCTGTTGTGTTAACACTGATGTCATATAACCTTGCCTACAATCTACAGTTTGGAAAAATCATTTATGATAGTTTGGTAATCCTAAAACTAATGAGGATGCTATCAACTGTTTCAATTTACAGAAAGCAGATTCTGCTTCTGGTGTCCATTGTAATAAATCTTGTGCTGCCATAGGCTTCTTATATATTAAGTTAGTCAGAGGTGCAGATTCCAATGCATAGTTTGGAATCCAGCTCCGACAAAAATTGGTCGTACACAGGAAGGACATAATTTCCTTCTTGGTAATGGGTTTCGGTTCTTGCAAAATCGCTATTTTTCTGTCCTCATCTAATGTTCTACCCTCTTTGGATATTACATATCTTATGTATTTAACGTGCTTTCTCCAAAGTTGCAATTTATTTTTGTTTACTTTATGTCCTTGAGTGGCTAAAAATTGTAATAACGCTATGGTATCTTCTTTGCAATCTTGCTGGGTGGGGGCTGCCAGTAGGATGTCATCAACATAAAGTAAAATCTGACTGCCTCTCGGTGGGGTAAATAGGTTCATAGGTTCATAGGTTCGTACTAGGCTATCTGCCCTAAGGCATTTATAAGCCTAGCCAGAGTGTATGTGGCTTACACCACCCCTTAGGATGAGAATACTACGCCCTTTTAGGGTTTAGTTTACTATGCCTCTGTCTAGTAGTGACACAGAGATGACCCCCGGGGTAAACCTACGATCTCCCATCCACTCATCGAGATTTCTCTTGAATAGAGTAAGTGAGGGGCTCTGCCTAACATGGACTGGGATTCTGTTCCAGAGTGTAGGGAGCCTCTGGATTATGAATCTGTCCCTCCAGCACGTCCTATTTATTTCTGTGTTGAGGTTTAAGTCACTTGTTCTCATGACTTTGATGGATTTGGATTTTCTGAGGTGGAGCATGTCCATTAATTCAGGATTGGACATGGCCTTGTACGTCAGGCACAGATCACCTCTGAGTAGGCCGTATGTGACTGAATAGAGCTGGAGTTTTTTCAGTCGGGCAGCATATGACATATGTTTAAGACCCTTTATCCTCTTGGTGAGGAACTTTTGGGGTCTTTCCAACTGCTGCAGGTGTCGAGTGAGATGCATCCCAAATGGGGCATTGTACTCAATCATTGGCCTGATAAGAGAAGAGTACAGGGGCACAATGACTTCTCTTGATCTAGATGTGAAACCCTTCATGATAAGGTGGGCAATATAGAAGGTCTTCCTAACCACTTTGGCAATGTGAGTGTCAAATGAGAGGTTACTGTCAACCTGGGTCCCTAGGTCCCTGATTACCTCTTCCGTACTTAATGGATTACCGCCTATGTGGTAATTTGTCGGTACCTTGTTTTTCCCAAAGGGTATGACTATACATTTTTTGGCGTTCAGCTTAAGGCCATGGCTCTGGCACCAATTATCCATTTCTATGAGGCCTCTCTGAAGGATGTTTGTGTCCGCTGGAGTATCAATTATGGCACCCAGCTTGCAGTCATCTGTGAACTTTGTCAGCCACAATCCTCCTATGTTTGCCTGTACCTCAGAAAAATGAATGCCGAACAAGAGGGGTCCCAGGACTGAGCCCTGTGGGACACCGCTTGTGACTGGCTTAGAGTCTGACATAGCTCCAGCAACACTGACCCTGTGGGTTTTGTCCTTGAGCCAGTTTGCAACCCATCTTGTGACATATGGGTTTACATTTAAGCTGGTGAGTTTGTCTATGATGCCCGAGTGGGGTATTGTGTCAAAGGCTTTTGCAAGGTCAAGGTAGGCTGTGTGAACTGCCTTACCCTCATCAATGGCCTTAGTGACTGTTTCAAAACAGTCGACCAAGTTCAAAAGGCAGGATCTGCCCTTGACAAAGCCAAATTGGGTAGGATTCAATGTCTGTAGGTCCCCAGTGTCTTTGTTTATGAGTTCCATAATGATCCTCTCCATAGCTTTGCAGACCAGGCTTGTCAAGCTTATGGGGCGGTAATTTCCAGGGTCCGTAGAAGCACCGCCTTTGTGAAGTGGGACTACTGTTGCCGTACGCCACTCTTTGGCAGTATCCTGTAGTAAGGCTAAGATTAAACAGCAGCCTTATGTGTGGGTTTAGTTCCTCTTGAGTTCATGTAGCACACAGCCCGGGACACCATCCGTCCCATTGATGCTGTGTTTTTAGCTTTAGAGAGGCGGCTCTCACCTGGGCATCTGAGATGTTAGGGAGGCTACACTCTGCTGGGATAGTTATTTCTCCTTTTTGGGGGGGGGGGGAATTTGCACTGAACCTGTCTGCCAGAATGTTGGCAATGTCAGTGGGTTCAGTGTATTTTGTGTCATTTTGGACTAACTCTGAGCATATCTGGGAGTTTCCACCCAGGTTTCTAACATAGCTAAAGAAGGCCTTGTGATTGTCTTTTGTGTCTTTTGTGATTTTTCTCTCAAAGTTGGCCTTGGATGATTTTATGAGTGATCGTAGTTTTTTGCTAGTACTGATCAGAGACGCCTTCCCTTTTAGGGATTTTGCTCTGTCATGTA
This sequence comes from Protopterus annectens, assembly GCF_019279795.1. Taxonomy (NCBI): domain Eukaryota; kingdom Metazoa; phylum Chordata; order Ceratodontiformes; family Protopteridae; genus Protopterus; species Protopterus annectens. Next base: position 623,135,616 of record NC_056730.1, read on the forward strand.
GTAGCTTCCTCCTCCTGTTGTAAAGTTTGTTTATGGCTGGGGTCCACCAGACCGGGCGCCTGCCTTTGGGGGAATGGGTCTTGGTTTTATTTGTGATTGCATGATCCATGCATTCTTGAAGGTGCCCATAGAAGGCATTTGCAAAGGATTCAGCAGTGTGGGTTGTGGTTTCCACTGGCCCAGGGGCATTGAAGGATACCACTTAAGTCTTAAGAAGTGTGAAGTTTGCTTTTGAGAAGTTCTTCACTGTGGTCTTTTGTGCAGGGGGTGGGGGCGGGATGTGAATTTCCAGTGAGATTAATTTATGGTCTGATCTTACCAAAGAGGGATATACTTCCGGTGTGGAGCATTTTGTCCCCATGTTTGTGATGATCAAGTCTAGTATATTGTCTCCTCTTGTGGGAATGGTGACTAGTTGTTCCATTGCATTTGAGTTTATGAATTCTAGGAACCTTTGGGATAGGGTGTTGGGGCTTCAGTAATGTTCCCAGTCTATGTTTGGGTAGTTGAAGTCTCCCAAAATGATGGTATTTGGAGAGACATTCATACTCTCCAGTGTCTTCAGGAAGGCTGTGTGGGGTTCCTGAGTTTGAGAGGGTGGTCTGTAGCATGCTACAAACTGTAAGGCAGTTTTGCCTAGGGTTAGTTTCACCTGGATAGTCTCCAATGCTTCGTGCATTGCCACTAACCTGGAGGTGTGGGTATCTTTGATGAAAATGGATACTCCCCCTCCTTTTGTGGTTCAGTCCAAGTTTGGGGGCCGGAAAGCATGATATGAGGTAAAACCTGATAGTGCTGGGGTGCTCTCAGGAGCCTTGAACCAGGTTTCAGTCACTGCACAGACATCGATGTTCTCCATACTGAGGAGGGCTTGAGGGCTGCATCTTGAGGTTTAGACTTCTGGCATTGAGCAGCATTACCCTTAGTTTTTTTCCACTTGTGTTTTCTAGGGAGGTAGGTTTGTCATTTGAGCCTTGCCTAAAAAAGGCACTATGGGGTGGCAAGAGCCTTGGCCAATATCCGGAAGCCCAGGGTGACAGGTGCAAGCCATCCCTTGCAAAGCAGCGTGGCTTGTCAAGCATGTCATCCCAAGCAGACAGACATTGGATCCCCTTAGAATGACACCGGTAATTAAGCCAATTGTTAAAACTGATCATTTTGTCTTTGTACTGTGGCATCATTCTTGGTGAGGGTAAGATGCTGCTCAGGGTCAGGGTCATACCGGCCTGGGCTACATAATCAGAGAGCTCCTCTATGTCTCTTTTCATGTAGTCCAGGGAGGTACGTCTCAGGTCGTTCACACCGGCATGTACAATGACTGAGTCATATTTGTACTTGCTGTGGAGTGACCTGAGTGCTTGTGTTATGTGGCGGATTCTAGCTCCCGACAGACAGCTTACTGTGACCTTTTCCTTGTTCAGTCTGGTGAGCGGGACGTCAGTGTGTCTGACTATGGAGTCACCTATTACAAGTGTGTCTGGCATGTTGTTTGGCCTTAAGGGCTGTGACTGTTTAGCACACTGACTTTGTGAACTATGTGTTGCATGTGCTATGTCTTGAGGTGGTGGTTGCTTGGGTGTCTGCTTTGGAGGCCTCTGTTGTTTTGGTAGATTTTTAATCAGCGCCTCCGAGTATGTTTTTGTGTGTTTATGTGTTTGGTTTGCTGTTGTGATAGTTCTATGTGAGACTGGGTTTGTGGTGTGCGTGGTTACCTTCTCCTCCTGACTGGTCTTGCCAGTACTGAATTGGGAGAGCTCAGCCTCCAGTTTGACTATATAGTTGCGTCTCTCGCATATATTTGTATTTGTTGGGAGGAGGAGAGGGTTGTCTGTGTACATGAGGCAATTGTAACATTGTCTCAAGATTCCCAGATTCACCAGCTGAACAGGAGAGGACGCCAGCACCTGACCCTTCGACATGCTAGAAATAGTGAAAAAGATTGCTGTGTAACTGAGTCAGAAAGGACCTATAGGGAGATGTGTACTCAACAGAATTTAGGTGAATGAAGTACTTTCTTTTGTTTAAGAGTGCTTTACCTGTATAAAAATGCTTTAGGAGCAAGTGCTGAGCTTTTTTGATAGAGTATAGGCTGTTTAGATTGCAAGTAGAACAGCTCTAAGGGAAAAATTGAAGAGCAGACTTGGCGGAGCCAGAAAAAGTTTAACCTTGTTTAACCGGCGCTGCGCTATGCGCATGACCGTGCAAAGGCGGATTTTAAGCAGTGAACTACAAAAGAGTTAGGAATGGTCCCAAACAACCAATTACTACAGCTTCTTGTGCTGAGGTCACTTCCCCCAAGGACAGGTAGGCTGCTCAAGGCTCCCCACTCCCACTGGTGAGCAAAGAAACTTCCTTCTATCCAGGTAAGGTAATGGACAACACAGGAACTACACCACAGCCCAGAATACAGCAATGCTTGTATACTGGTCTAAACTAGTCGAGAAAGGTGGGAAAACAAGGATTATTTTTTTTTTTTTTGTAGAAATACACAGAAAATGCAGAGACAGTGATAACTTAGTTACACAGACTAGCACACTTTAGTGGGAAGCCTCCACAGTTAAATTAAACAAACAAACAAGCAAACTTTCGATTCAATTCGACTAAATGTAACTTTAAGTGCAGATTTAAAAATAAATGCAGTAATCAGAAAAAAAACAGTTTAGTCTAGTTTAAAGTAAGCAACAGAAGCTATTTCCAGTGGAAAAAAAGCAAATATACTTAAATCCAGAAGGTAGTCGCTTTTTCGAGTTCCTTGCTGCTAGGACCACTCTGTAAACCCACGTGGAGCTTGCCCTCTCTTGTGAGAATATTGTTGGACTTTCACAATATCCCTGTGGTAGTCACGTGTATGTGTACCTTTTCCCATGAAATGTGAATGCAAACCAATGTTGGCTGTCAGGGTGTATTGGTATCAAAAAGAATGCATTGCTGATATCTACCACAGAAAAATATTTCTGTTGAGGTTTTAAATCATTCAACAGGGTGTGTGGATCTGGCACCGTAGGTGCCCTTGGTATTACTGCGTCATTTACAGCTTGTAAATCTTGGACCATACGCCATTCTCCATTTGCTTTCCTAACAGGAAATAAGGGTGTGTTACATGGTGAATCAGGAGATTCCACCAGTACTCCTTCCTTAAGTAAAGCTGCTATTATAGGTTTGATTCCTACTTCTGCATCTTTTCTCAAGGGATACTGTCTCTTTTGTGGTCTAAATGCAGACTTTGGCATGATAGTAACTGGTCCTGCTGTATGAATAAGTCCTACATCTGATTTTCCTGTTTACCAGAGAGTTTCTGGTATGCTTTGTAAGGAATCTTCTTCCTCTTTTAATAAGAGTGCTAATCAGCTGTCCTCGCTAGACTGCAAGTGTACAGCTGGGTGTGTCTGTGTTATCCAATTTAACTTCTGCTGTTGTACTCCCTGTTCTGACAGCTCTAACTCTGTCTGTTTTTCCCATCTCGTGACTTTTTCTCCTAAGTCTGCCCATTTTACATTTTTGTCCTTAGTCAAGCTAACATGTGGTAATCGATTAGATTTGTAAAGTGCAAAGAATTCCTGGGGCAATGAACAGCTAACTACACTGTTCCCTTCTATGTTCCAGTACAGATTACATAACACTAACCTGTTTGCATGGTTTCTAAACAACTCTTGCTCATATTCCTGGTCAGGTCCTGGTGTGCTACAATAATACAGAGTACATTGCAACAAATGTTGTTTATCAGTGTCAAGGGACGGGAACTTGCTGACGGCTATGTTCATCAGCTCTTCGGTTACTGCCCCTGGACCAGTCGTAACCAAGTCCTGGCTGTACCAATAAAATGTTTCACCCTCCGATCGCACTGCAAAAGTATCAATTTGTCACTGTGCTTCCATACCCTGCATAGTTGGAACTACTGCTATACCAAATAGCTGAATAAGGTCTCTGCATTTTCCTGAAACAACAATTTTGCTTTTCTGGGTCAATCCTGAAACAGGATCAGTTATTGCGATGTTATGGGAGAGGGGCTCTCGATACAGCTGCCCATTATCTGCTTTCACTAATATGTAATCAGGTGACTCTGAGTTCTCTGGCAGTTTGGAGGGATGTATCAGGGTCCGTGAGGTCCCCGAGTCACACAAAAATGTGACTTCCCTCCCTTCTACCAGGAGTGTGACTTCTGGTTTTGTGTCTGCTATATAGAGCTCTAAGCTCAATAAAGCCAAATCCAATATTTCATTTTCTTCACTATCCGTAACTTCTTGCACTTCCTCTATTTCTTCTGTCACATTCTCTACTCCCTCTATCACATTCTCATTTGTCCTTTCTCTACTATCCCCTTCTAGTGATTCCTGACTATCATATAGTCAGTCGTCACCTTCCTTATCTTCCGTAGTTGCCTTCTTGTTTTTCTTGCAATCCCTTGCCAAGTGTCCCTTTTTACCGCATTTAAAGCACTCCCCCCTTTTCTTTCATCCCTCAAAGTCCTCTGATCGTTGATTAGATTGTTTGTTTCCCCTGGGCATTTTTCTTGCCATTTTTCCTGGACTGTACTACATAAACTTCTGCTCCATCTTCTACAGAAAATACTTGGGCTTTCTTTTTCTTTTTGCTATTAAAATACCTTTCGGCATGCCTAGCATATTCAAGCAATGACTGTAATCTGCTTGTATGATGATCTACCATGTGCTTTGTGATAAAGCTGCTTATGGGTGCAATACTGCCTTTTAAAAATGCATTCTTTAACTGCTGCTCATATGGGGAATCATGTGTTTGATCTTCAGGAACCTGCATTCCACAATGGTTATTAAAAAACTCTAATAATCTAGCATAATATCTGTCAACAGTTTCACCTTCTTGTTGGATGCATTGATTAATGCAAGTCCAGTCTGCCCTAGGCTTCCAGTTCTCAGAGATTCAGTCTGTAAGACCTTTCACTCTGTTGTCTAGCTCTGCATTGCTATGTGGGAGGGGTTTGTGTTCTGTGTCATGGGGATTCCAGTTGCCACTGATCATGTGCCAATCTGGTCCCACGATTTGTCTGACTACTTTTTCTACTTCTTCTCCATTTAGGTTATAACTTAACCTCATGCCTTGTAAGTCTTCTAAGAATTTTCTAAAATTAACTTTTGGATGGGGAATTCCCTCAGTGGCTTTCTGGAAATTTTCCGGTGTCCACAGTCTATACACTAGGAGAGTTGGATCCTGTCCTTCTTGTCCTGCCTGAGAATTAGGTACTTCTATAAGTGGGCATATTTCTTCTTCACTCATATATCGTGAATTTCTACCCATTTGAAATAACTCAATGTCCCCTTTTGAGTTTCCTGCCCATGTTCGAGACCTGGTCGCGACGGGATCTCTAACAAACGGTGTTGCTTTTGTAGTGTCTCTACTTACAGTGATAGCAGGATATTGCAGGGGTGGACTAACTTGTTCACTTGCCTCATATTCTGGTAAGGGAGGTGGAGGGTCTGATGCTATTACTAAGTTATTGCCCTCTTTATCTAAAAACATTGCTTTCGAATTATTACTCTTTTGTTCCCTACGGTTTGCTTCCTCAATCCACCTGTGTGCCTGAGGAATTCCTAATTTACGTTGCTTTTTTTACCCGACCTCTGGAATCAGTTTTAAGCTGTTTGACAAGTTTAACGAGCGAGGACTTTTCTAATTTACCATCAAATTCATACTTATTAACCCATTTTGAGTAGTATTTAACATTATTGGCACGTTGTGATTGCATATATTTCGCGTTTTCGGTTAACGGTGGAGTTTGGGATCTTTTTGTGCACTTATTTCCCATTTTGTTCTAACCTTTAGAATGTTACGTAACCCTGCTTATCTTTTACGTGGTACCACGGGGTTTTTTATAGTCTCTCCAGAATGACTGCCTACCTATTCTGTTTCCCTGATCTATGACAAGACAGCAATCTGACAAAACAATGCTAATCAAGTCCCTGATCTAAAACAGAAAAAGAGAAGGTAAATTCACCTTACCTGAGACCTCGTGATTGATCACCTGGTTCGAGGTAAACCCATCCTTCAGTCACAGATCAGAAAGTGGCTGGCCTCTTTTATACGACAATTCAGTCGGAGGTCTTTTCAGATAAGAAGAACCGATGTGGTTTCTTCCCCGTACGGTTTCAAGCCACCTGGCCTGTCTGATCTGAGGCGAAGTGAAGGTTTACGGTCTGAAGGACCAATCTGTCAAAGGGAAAAACTTCAAAGACCAATACACGTAAGGTTCAGGTTAAGGCTTTTTTAATTCTTGCAGCAAGGAGACAAAAACATGCAAAAATACAGAGTTTGTCTGATTAGTAACAGGAAGTAAAGCCATTCTTATACTGTTTTACAAGACATTGCCTTCTAAAGCTGACGTAATCAAATACAAGCATACAATACTGTTTTTCACAGTAGATATTGCTCATGATTTTCTGCTGACATGACATTACATTACTAGATTTGTGAGAAACTTTTTGAAAAATAACATGGCCTTGGAGAACATTAGCTAGTTGCAATTATTTCTACAGTGCTGTGTTACATTTCAAGGTACTCTGCTAATTCAAGCACAAAGCAAACACAGATTATAGTTCATATTCTTCAAGCAGTCTTTGTTCTACTTATCTATCCTTCCTGCAGCTGTGTATGTTCTCATAGCACAAACAGAGCTAATTGTCTAAGTTTAATAACATTATAAAAACGGTATTGTTCTATTCATTATTTTCCTAACCCAGCAGAAAATCATCTGCTTCTCAGTAAATTTCCAAAAGCATAAGCAAGATTTCAGCTGTGCTGACAAAATACAAGGTCAGAAAGCATTCACAGTTTATATGGATTTATGCAGTATGAAATAGAATAAATGTGTTAACCCTTTTGGGCTTTTAAAAGCACTAATATACACATTAATACATATTTTTCTAACAGTAAGCTATTTATGTATAAGGAAAATAGCAGGGAGTCCAACTACAGAACCCAATGGAGCCCACAAGTTAATGTGTAACAATTTGATATATTTTACAAGACAAATATGTACAGTTAGAGAATGTGATAAATGGCTGTATTAAATGTAAATGTGATGTTAGATCTGTGTACAGTAGCATAATGAATGAGGAGGCCTTACAGATTTCCCAACAGTTATATTCCATAGGGAAGAAAGTTAAATGGCAGAAGAAATGGAAGAATTCCAATGACAGAAAACAGGACAATGAGTTGTTTACTAAGCAAGAGGTAAGATGTGCAATTAAACATTTATGATATGGGGTTGTTTCTGGTTAAGATGGATTAAGTCATGAATTATATATAGATATTCAATGTGTGCATGCTCTAGTCTTTGTTGGTATTTATAGTGTTTTGATAACACCGGTTTCTTTTTCTTTTTTTCCCTTCTTCTAAATGTATTGGTCATTTTAAATGAATTTAAGAAAATGGATTTAGATGATATTCTTAACTAGTGCTTTGTTAATCTTCTGAATTCAAAAGATAAGAACTGTGTGTTGATGACATTAAAAAGGTTTAAGGATATAAGTAAAAAGGTAATTGGCAAGGAGTAGACTCATGTTACACAAGGAGGACACATTTCAGATAATCCTCTAGTGTTACATGATCTATAAATCAGCAGCACAGAAGTGAAAACAAGGAATATATATTATCTTAGATAAGGAAAACGATTTTCTTTTGTTTTTTTTTCTCTAGACAAAGAGGCACAAGAATCATTCAAATGACTTATATGACAGATTGCAGGGTGTTGACTAATGGTGAATAAAGGCAGTGTCACATTATACATGCTATATCTTCCATGCAAAATTGTTCCTCAGTATCAGCACATGACAGGAGAGCTATAGTCATGTACATATATTACACAGACCTAAAATGTAATGCAGCCTAGCTGATGTGATATAATAGAGAAGGGGGCATATCTCAATATCAGGAAACTGGATGATCTCACCTCATTCAAGCCTATAGTGCCTTTCTGTACACTTCCATTTAACACACATGGCTCCTTATGGTCTCCAGACCTTTTGTGGGACTAACTCAACAGTAATAGAAAGAGCAAGGATGTATTAATAAAATGACACCAATAATCTTAATTTAGGATGTCCAGCAGTACAGACATTCATAACTGTTTGCCACTTATTACTCATACTTTCATATATATGTTCATGTTTTCATAACTGAGAAACCTACATGCTATTGTAAAGCATGGTGTTATATGCCATGGTGGGAGACAGGAAAATTCCTTGTCAGTGTCCATTTATATCACACTATACTAGCTATACTGCTGGTTGTTAGCAATTATATTTCTGTATGTATTTAATGACTCAAAAACTCGTGACACACAAACTTTTGCATAGCATCAGGTGAAGCCTTCGATGTTGTTCATGAAAACTGTTATTGACATTTGCACTATAAGCTGCATATCTTAAGAGATAATCAGTGCCATGTATATTAATTATACAAAAAGGCATTTATTTTCATATTTGTGCAGTTAGTTCAAAATGGGTTCCTATCATGTTGTCGAACTTTTAAAAGTTCGAACATCATATAGGAGACACCATATGACTGAACTTTTAAAAGTTCGTATGTTTCAGTGGAGATCCCCATACAGTGCGGCAATGAAAGTTTTCCATTGTCTGTACTGTAGTGCAATCTCGGAGTTGGTATATTTAAAGAGCAGGGGTGTGGGGGGTGCAGGGGGGCTTGCCACCCTTCTTAATCATTCAGGTAGGCTTTTTCTGGTTTTTTTTATTTGATTTTCAAACTTTTAAGAGTTCATACATGTGCCCCAGGATTCAGCAAGCTCTGCACGGCATGCAGAAATAGTGCAAGAGCTGCTGCAGGCAATATGGCTGATGTGTGATCCAGGAATGAGCTCCCAGGATGTGCATGAGTGCTTTTGCACTATTCCTGCATGGACACAGCCCTTTTATGTTAATTACCTCATTTGCTGATGAAAACCATGCAAATGAGGTGAATTAGCAATCCAGGAAGCAGGCAGGCGTCTATGCAGGAATAGTGTAGACTGCAGAAATGTATTCAGGCAGTAGCAGAATACAATTCTGCAAACTACAAAAAGGAGGCATGACAGCTCATACAAATGCATGTATTATAAGGGTTAGCCATGCCAAAAGCCAAGTATATGGCCATAGGCATGAAAATTAGTTGCAAAATTATAAAAAATAACTTTTTTTTGGTCGATTTCAGCCATTTAAGCGTAGGGCAGCAGTGCTCCAATGGGATCAGCCCGAAAATAAATGAAAAAAGCTGGCCATAAGGTTTTAAACCAAAATCATAATTTTGCCATAATAGTCAATGGCATGCATAACACAACAAGACCATGGAATAGGGGTTACTAAGAGGGAAGGCTGAGTGTCGGTTTTGTAACCATACATTAGCAGTCAATTCTATGGAAATGAGGGGAATGATACTGAAACACAGATTTCCTCTCAGTGCTAGTTTGCACCCAACTGTGTAGGTGCAGTAATACCATGGTGTAAGCCTAAGAGCTAGATGACTTCATAAGGGGGGGGGGTGTCATGCATGCTGTAAGCTTATTGGAGCTCTGTGGCCCGTGTTTGCCCTTGGCTAAGCAGAGCTAAGGAAGGGGGTGTGTCTGAAGCTGCCTAGCAGTATTTACATTGCCTAAATGGGTGTGCATGCTGCACATCGGGTTTTAAACAAAAAAAATAAATAAATAAAATAAATGAGGAAATAGCAGCTCCATTCACATCAGAGTACTGGGTTTGCACAGCGCGCCTTGGGGCTTAAACAGGAAGGCAATGGGAAGGTAAAACTGCAGTAGGAAGGTAATCAAGGAGAACTAGCATAGCTGGCATGTGAAATGTATCAGAATCAGCCAATTGCACAGGCAGCAACCCAGCCCAGCACACTACTATAAACTATGCAAACACCTTTCCCTATGGTTTTTCCCACAAACTCTACATCACCAGTGTACACACAGGGAAATTTTGCCTAACAAAAGCAACAACATGATAGGGACTGCTTTTGCTCTCATAAATCAATATGTGGAAGAGGCTGAGGGTGGCGAGGATGAGAATACTGATGACCAACCCACAGTGAGGAGAAGGAGAAGAGTGTACAGACCCAGGGTAACCTACCAGGGGCTACATGAGCTGGAGATAGTGGAGCACTATAGGATGGACAGGGACCTCCTACAGCAAATTGTTGAGCTGCGCCAGCCACGCCTCACAGAAAGAACCAACAGAGGGGAACCCATCCCAGTGGATACCAGGGTATGTATAGGCTTAAGAATACTAGCCACAGGTACCTTCCAAACACCAACTGGGGATATCATGGGGATCTCACAGGCATCAGCATCCAGGGTAGTCCACCAGTTCTTAGATGCCATGTCAGCACATGCCAGTGAGCACATATATTTCCACAACACCTGTGAGGCGTTGACCAGCAATATGCATCTCTTCCACCAAATAGCAGAATACCCTGAGGTAGTGGGTGCTATAGACTGCACGTGCATACACATCAAAGCACCACCTGGTGAGTGGGGTAGGGTCTACAGAAACCACAAGGGCCTCCCCTCCTTCAATTGACAGGTCATGTGTGATGCCCAGGGAATTATAATGAATGTGTATGCTGGCAGCCCTGGAAGCTATCACGACTCCCGCATCTTGCATATGACGCAGCTGTACCAGAGATTTGCCAATGGGGACATCGCATATGGCCAGCTAGTGGAGGATTCTGGTTACGCACTGGAGCCAGGGCTGATGACACCCATCAGAAATGCATACACACCCTAATAAGAACTCCATAATGAGGCACACGCACAAACCAGAATCATAATAGAGAGTGTGTTTGGGATGCTCAAGTCAAGCCTGGACATATCTGGTGGGGCCTTGCAGTACTCTCCAGCTAGATGTACCCAAATTGTCATTGTATGTGCCATGCTACATAATATGATCCTGTGGAAACAGCTGCAGCAGGACCAGCAAGGAGCAGGGCCACACAGCCCCCCACCAATGCCAAGGCCAGCATAGGCACAGACTGACTCTAAGGAGGAACAACCTGAGCCTGCCCCTGTAGGCAGAAGGAGGCGTGCCCAGTATGCCCAGGCCTTGGCAAAGAGGCAACGCATAGCACATACACTGACACAGTACGAACCCAGGGAATGACACCTCTCTCTCTCTGATTCGCACATACAGTAAAAGGGATGCCAAACATGACACTACCTGTGCTTAACCAAGTAGAGGGAGTGTACTATGTGCATCTGACATAGTCAGCCCTCCAACACCATCCTCAATACTGCCACAAGGTAAGTCACTCTCCCTATCAATTGCTGAATGGAGGAGTATGTTCTGCTACTTGTATCTATGGTATAGATGTGAGCATGCAAGGGAATTGGGTGGCTGAATGGGATGGCAGATGACAGTAAACACCTATATGGGCAGCATGAAATCCATAGCAAATACTGGTGTCAACATAGTAGGCAGTACTAGACAAGGTGACAAATCCCACTGCAGAACATGTGCTGGGCCAAACATATGTCCAGAGGACACACACATGCATGTCAGTGAGGCTCACATACCCAACAGCAGTCTCAGCCAGCAGGGCAGGTGTAGATGACCACAAAGAAAGGCTGTGCTAAGGCCTCTGATTTATGGCAATTGCGAACAGCCCCCCTCCAGACCTACACAGTCAGACTACAACAGGTCAGGCAGTTGGATGTTAGTTCTGAAGGGTAAGAAGTCTGAAACTGAAATATAGGTCAATAAAACCTATGATCTGTACTACACTGATATGCCTCTAATCTGCATGATAGGTCAGAATACAGAATGAAATGAAAGCCAATAGAGTAACTGGAAATACCAGTACAGTTATAGCAAATGTTTACAGTTGTCAGGTGTGCTCACAATCCTATGTAGAAATGTAGTAACGTGTATGTGTGAGTATAATAACAGTGGAGCACAGATTACCTGAGCTGGCCAAATTAGCAGGATAGATTGTTGCATGTGTACAATATGCAAGGCTATGTGTGTTAGGTTGTTGTGTATTGTATATTGTGTGGAAGTGGTCAGCATGTAGGCATGGATGGTTGTGTCCCAGTGGCCTGTGGCCAGTACTGTTGATGACACGGCCAAGTTATGACAACTGCAGTGCTAAACACAATGTATCCCAACAAGACCCAGTCTAGCAGTAATCCATACTAATTGTTCGGATGTAATATCTGTCACCATCTGAAAGGCAGACATGGCATGAATGTGGGCCCAGACATACACAAGGTACTTAGGTGGCAGTACCCTAGACAGAGTACATAAAATGTTACTGTCAAATGGACACACCTTTGGAATTGTACATACAGGTTAGCAGCACATTAGTTGTCTGTGTAGTATGAAATACTAACAATCCAAAACAGAACAGGAGCCCAACAGTAGCCAGCAGAAAACGATGTTAATCCCAAAAAACACTTTCTTTTAATGTAAAGCCAATTTAATAAAAATTTTTCTCACGTTTACATCACCAAGTAAAGTAACTTCTTCAGACACACAGACAAACAGCAGTTACCCAGTTTCTACAGCATTTAAACCGTGTAGCATGAAGTCATGTGACTAATAACAGCAATGAATTAAAGGTGCAAAGCACAATAATTCAAACACTATTAAAGTAAGTCTTAAAACTTACATACTACCTCAAATAAAAAGTGTGTATGCAATCAGTATTCAATATACAAGGATTATATTAATATCATTAGTAAAATGTTAAAAATACACTATCGTGTAAGATTTCTTAATTTAAGCAAACATGAAATATTACAATTCTCATTCAAACCAGGCAAGCAGAAAGCATTAAGTGGTAACTGCCATTCTAGTTCTCGTACCTCTAATAGTACTGGATATGGGCCACCTATTATGTCAGGAAATACCTGATCAATAGCGTGGAACGTGAAACTATGTCCACCATTTAATGAAACATGTTTTGCTAAAGCATTTTCTGTTTTATTTTTGCTAATCGCATAAGAGTGTTCGTAAATTCTCTCACGGAGCCTCCTGTCCGTTTTCCCTATATAGAAAGCCGGACATAAGGTACAGGAAGCTAAGTAAACAACACTCTTGGACTCACAATTCAACTTATGGTTAATGTAAAATTTACATGTATTCAATACTCTAAAAGAATTACCTGTTTTATGTATTTACACATCCTACATGCTCCACACATAAAAAAGTTAAAAGAAAGTGTTTTTTGGGATTAACATTTTTTTCTGCTGGCTACTGTTGGGCTCCTGTTCTGTTTTTGATTGTTTGTTTCTTCCACCCAGTTTGTTTGTTCTACAGTTTTTATGGCATCTGGATCACCTAACAGCCCAGCCAGCCCGAATTTGTTCGGACAAACACAACCTTTGCAAACTTTGCAACCAGTGGATTTAACTAACATTCTTAATTCACTGTCACAACGTATTGATTATCTAACCCAGAGACTTGACTCTGTAGACAAGCAGTGAAGTGGCGAATCTAACACTATTACATCTGTTAATGGAAACAACCAGGGGAACTTGAACTCCCAGAATTATTCCAATAACACTGACCCTCAGTTTCGGTCTTCAGATGGTTCAATACCACCGGGTCAACAAGCAACTGTTCCAGCACAACAGGTGGGTGTATCTATTCATAACTTGGCACCACAGACTGTAGATAACAGTGCTTCTAATGAACTTGTTAACACGAATGAGCTTATTGGAGTTCCATCTTTTACTGAATGGGTTAACAATACTACCAAGTTAAGTTTTGGTTTTACTAACCCCCAGGAACAACCAGCTCGTAATGTTAACCTACCTCAGACAAATTTATGTTCGCTTGCTGACAAATTGAAATCTTTTGATTTGAAACTCTTAAAATTGAAGAAGCTCCAACTTGAGGTGGTATATTTTAGACAATGTTTATCTGAAAGGATAGTACCTAAGGGCCTTAGGTGCTATCAATATCCAACTGGCTTAATCCCAGATTCTCCTTTCCACACAGAATTACTTTCTTTTTTTGACCAGCAAGGCTTTCAGCTTATGGAATTAATGATAAAACACTACTCATTGCAGATTGAGAATTTAGTGAAGGAAGTCGAAGATTTGGACAAAACTATTAAACTGCATCCTGACTTTGTTAGATATAGGTTTGACTACAACAGAGTCTTTACCAGTATTGAGCAATTCTTGGGCAGACTTAAAAACAACAATATGAAAAATATGAATCGTGACCGTATGGCATGCACTAATTGTTCTTATCCTAGACCACAAATTTCACAGGTTTGGCACAATTCCAACACAGTGCCTCCCCTGACAGAAGTCAGTTCAACTAATAATAATTCTGTTGACAGTCTATTACCACTTAAATCTGAGGTTAATAACATTGATTTCGCTGACACAGTTAGGCAAAGTGAAAGAATTCGGGCTAACAATTCACGTGAGGGGGCAAGCAAACAACAATCAACTTGCTTGAAATTTTCACCAGGACAAGAACAACATGCCCACTACTGGGGCATGTCACCCTCAGTATCAGAGGAACAAAAGGCGGAACAACCGTTGGAAGAGATAGTTCCAAATGACTCTGTTGCAGTAAATAACCTTGTTGTTCTCACTAATTCTAAAGGGGACTTTAATATTTACAAATTTTCATCTGTTGTTATAGAAGTGAATTTGGTAGAACTGCTAGTGAAGGATAACACATATGTTTTAAGTAATAACATTAATGTAGTAAAAACTTTGTTAGACTTAAAGTGTTACGTAAGGAAATTAAATCTTTCCTTTTTATTAGGCAATGTTCAACAACCTGCACATGTACTTAGGGCTGCTAGTACGTTCAACCATCCTCTTCATCCCCTTTTAGCTCTTAATGAAAGCGTGTGTGAATTAGACATTAGACACACCTTTCATTAGAGCTAGTAATACTTTTTATAAACAGTGCAATATCACTAAGGAACAGTTAAGAGCACTAAAACTACTTAGATCAGCTCATGTCCGTTTAGTTAAACCAGACAAAGGTGGTGGACTTGTTATCTTTCACATCACTGATTATAACAAAAAAATGGAGTTAGCCTTGAATTGTCCAGCCTATGCTAAGGCATCTCTTAATGAACTAAATATTGCACAATCGAGGATTAGAGTGTAGTTCAGAGATCTGTTTATAGAAGCCAAAACTGACCTGGATACATTCAATTACATTAATATTCTCTACCCAAAAACACCTGTCATGTTCGGAATACCAAAGATTCATAAGAATCAACATGCCCCTCCTATGCGTCCACTTATTGATGGTCGAGGTTCCTTGACATATCCATGTGCAAAACTCGTTGACTCAATATTACAAAAATATCTTAAACTTGAGTCACGAGTATGCAAAGATTCATGGACTTTCTTGAAAATTTTGAACATTTTAGAAGTTAACCAAGAAGACAACTTTCTTACAATCGATGTAGTCTACTTATACACTTCTATTCCACACTTAGAAGTGGTTGAGTGGGTAGAAGTTTATATGAAAAATAAAAAAGCTCCACAAAGGGATATTGACCTGGCAACTGAGTTAATTGATATTATACTTTCCAACAACTTTTTCATTTTTAACGACAAGATCTATTTACAAAAACATGGAGTTGCTATGGGCTCCACTTGCGGAGCGAGCGTGGCGACCATGTTTATGGCTCAATGGGAAGAATATTTTGTATTCAATAACTCTGAAATTTACACTTCCTTCACTTTTTATACCAGACTTTTAGACGACATATTTGTGATTTTTAAAGGAAATGAATCACAAGCTAAACAAATGATAGATTACTTTAACTTTACTACACCATTTTTAAATTTACTTACACTTTTCACACTACTAGTATTGACTATTTCGACATGAATATAAAAAAAGATATAGTAAATAGGAGATATGTTTACAAAATTTATAGAAAACCTACATATTGCAACTCCTATTTACATTTTTCTAGTGCACACCCTTACAGGCAAAAAGGTTCAATAGTGAAAGGTCAACTCATTAGTGCCGCAAGGATGTGTACTAATGAAGATGACTTTATAAGTTCATAGGTTCATAGGTTCATACTAGGCTATCTGCCCTAGGGCATTTATAAGCCTAGCCAGAGTGTGTATGGCTTTCGCCACCCATTTTAAATTAATTTTGCTATGCCCTTTTTCGAGGTTAGTATACTGTGCCTCTGTCTAACAGTGACACAGAAGTGATACCCGGGGTAAACCTACGATCTCCCATCCACTCATCAAGATTCCTCTTGAAGAGAGTCAATGAGGGACTCTGCCTAACCTGGACTGGGATTTTATTCCAGAGTGAAGGGAGCCTCTGGGTTATGAATCTGTCCCTCCAGCATGTCCTATTTATTTCAGTGCTGAGATTCAAGTCCCTCGAGCGCGTAGCTCGATGGGATTTGGATTTTCTGAGGTGCAGCATGTCCGTTAATTCCGAGTTGGACATGGCTTTATACGTCAGGCACAGATCGCCTCTAAGCAGGCGGTATGCCACTGAGTAAAGCTGGAGTTTCTTTAACCGGGCAGCATACGGCATCTATTTGAGCCCCTTGATCCTCTTGGTGAGGTACTTTAGGGGTCTTTCCAGTTGCTGCAGGTGTCTGGTAAGGTACATCTCAAAAGGGGCATTGTACTCAATTATGGGCCTGATGAGGGATGAGTAAAGAGGCACGATGACCTCCCCTGATCTAGATGTAAATCCCTTCATGATTAGGTGGGCTATATAAACTGTTTTTCTAACCACTTTGGCCACGTGGTTGTCAAATGAGAGATTGCTATCAGCTTGGGTCCCCAGGTCCCTAATTACTTCTTCTGTACTTAATGGATTACCACCTATGTGGTAACTTGTGGGCACTTTGTTTTTGCCAAAGGGGATGACTATACACATTTTGGCGTTTAGCTTGAGGCCATGGCTCTGGCACCAGTTGTCTGTTTCTATGAGGCCCTTTTGGAGGATGCTTGTGTCAGCTGGAGAATCTATTATGGCGCCCAGTTTGCAGTCATCTGCGAACTTGGTCAGCCACAGTCCTTCCATGTTGGCCTGTACCTCTGAGAAATATATACCAAACAAGAGAGGTCCCAGGACTGAGCCTTGTGGGACGCCACTTGTAACTGGTTTGGAGTCTGACATGGCTCCAGCTATTCTAACCATATCGGTTCTGTCCTTGAGCCAGTTTGCAACCCATCTAGTGACATAGGGGTTTATATTTAAGCTGGTGAGCTTATCTATAATGCCCGAGTGGGGTATTGTATCGAAGGCTTTTGCGAGGTCCAGGTAGGCTGTGTGGACCACCTTCCCCTTGTCAATGGCCTTGGTGACTGTTTCAAAGAAATTGACCAGGTTTAAGAGGCAGGATCTGCCCTTAACAAAGCCGAACTGGTTAGGATCCAGTGTCTGTAGGTCCCCAATATCTTTATTTATAAGGTCCATGATGATCCTTTCCATAGCTTTGCAGACCAAGCTAGTGAGACTTATGGGGCGATAGTTTCCAGGATCCATTGAGGCACCACCTTTGTGGAGAGGGACCACTGTTGCTGTACGCCACTCTTTGGGTACATATCCTGTAGTAAGGCTGAGATTGAACAGTAGTTTTAGGTTTGGGTTTAGCTCTTCTTGGAGTTCATGTAGGACGCAGCCCGGGACACCGCCTGGTCCCATTGATGCTGTGTTTCTTGCTTTGGAGAGGGCAGCTCTTACCTGAGCATCTGAGATGTCAGGGGGGCAGCACTCTGCTGGGATAGATATTAGACCTTTTGGTGGTGGTGGTGGAGTTTGCGCTGAACCTGTCAGCTAGGATGTTGGCAATGTCTGTGGGTTCGGTGTATTTTTTGTCATTTTGGACTAATTCTGAGCATATCTGGGAATTCCCACCCAGGTTCTTAACATAACTAAAGAAAGCCTTGTGATTATCCTTAGTGTCCTGTGCAATTTTTCTCTCGAAGCTGGCCTTAGACGATTTTATGAGTGCCCGTAGTTTTTTGCTAATACTGATCAGAGATGCCTTCCCTTTTTGAGATTTTGCTCTATCATGTAGTAGCTTTCTCCTTCTATTGTATAGTTTGTTTATGGCTGGGGTCCACCAGACAGGGCGTCTGCCTTTGGAGGACTGGGTCTTGGTTTTATTTGGGATTGCATGATCCATGCATTCCTGAAGGTGTTCATAGAATGCGTTTATAAAGGATTTTGTGGTCTGGGTCGTATTATCCACAGGCCCGGGGGATTTGAAGGATTCCACCTCGGTTTTGAGGAGTGTGAAATTTGCTTTAGAGAAGTTTTTCACTGTGGTTTTCTGGGCATGGTGTGAGGTCAGGATGTGAATATCCAGTGAGATTAGTTTATGGTCTGATCTTACCAGTGAGGGATACACTTCTGGTCTGGAGCATAGAGTCCCCATGTTGGTGATGATCAGGTCCAGTATGTTTTCCCCTCTTGTGGGAGTGGTAACAAGTTGTTCCATAGCATTTGAGTTTATAAATTCTAGGAACCTTTGGGCTAGGGTGTTGGAGCTAGAGTAATGCTCCCAGTCTATGGTTGGGTAGTTGAAGTCACCCAATATAATGGTGTTTGGAGAGACCTTCATATTTTCCAGTGTTCTCAGGAAGGCCGAGTGGGGTTCCTGGGTTTGGGAAGGTGGTCTGTAGCAGGCTATAATCTGGAAGGCAGTTTTACCCACTGCTAGTTGCACATGGATAGTCTCTGATGCTTTGTGCTGTGCCACCAACCTGGAGGTGTGGGTATCTTTGACGAATATTGATACTCCCCCTCCTTTTGTGGTTCGGTCCAAGTTTTGGGGCCGAAAAGCATGGTATAAGGTATAACCTGGTAGTGCTGGGGTGCTCTCGAGAGCCTTGAGCCAGGTTTCAGTTACTGCACAGATATCGATGTTCTCCATGCTAAGGAGAGTTTCGAGTGCATGCATCTTGAGGTTTAGACTTCTGGCGTTGAGTAGCATTACTCTTAGTTTCTTATCCCTTGTGATACCTATGGAGGTGGGTTTGTCTTTTGAGCCTTGCCTAAAAAAGGCACTATGAGGGTAGCAAGAGCCTTTGCCAATATCCGAAAGCCCAGGGGTGACAGGTGCAAGCCGTCCCTAGCGAAGCATCGTGGCTTGTCGAGCATGTCATCCCAGGCTGACAGGCATTGGATCCCCTTTGAATGACACCAATACTTAAGCCAATTGTTGAAATTGATAATCTTGTCTTCATACTGTGGCATCATTTTTGGTGAGGGTAAGATGTTACTCAAGGTCAGGGTCATACCGGCCTGGGTTACATGCTCAGAGAGCTCCTCTATGTCTCTTTTCATGTAGTCCTGGGAGGTATGTCTCAGGTCATTCACACCAGCATGGACAATGACTGAGTCATATTTGTACTTGCCTTGGAGTGACCTGAGTGCTTGTGTTATGTGGCGGATCCTAGCGCCCGACAGGCAGCTCACCGTGACCTTCTCCTTGTTCAGCCTGTTGAGTGGGACGTCAGTGTGCCTGATGATAGAGTCACCTATTACAAGTGTATCAGGTGTGTTGTTTAGCCTTAAGGGCTGTTCGGCACACTGGCTTTGTGAGCTATGTGACGCACGTGTTTTGTTTTGGGGTAGCAGTTGCTTGGGTGTCTCCTTTGGATGTCTCTGCTGCTTAGACAGATTTTTATTTAGAGCCTCCAAGTATGTTTTTGTGTGTTTATGTGTTTGGTTTGCTGTCGTGGTAGGTCTATGTGAGACTGGATTTGTAGTGAGTGTGGTTTCCTTCTCCTCCTGACTGGTTACGCCAGTACTGAGTTGAGAGAGCTTAGCCTCCAGTTTGGCTATATGGTTGCATCTCTCACATGTGAGACATTTAATTCTGACATGACATGAAATTTAATTCTGAATGTCAACTCTTAAGAGACATGTTTTGCAATAGAGGCTACCCGGTTAGTTTAATAAATGACTTAACTAAAGAAATCGTAAACAAACGGAGTAGAGGTATAGTTCAACCACTCTTGACTTCAACTACTGTTGTCATTGATATTAACCTGGTAGAGTCATCTCCTAGCCAGGTTGCCATTCGAATTACACAGTCACCAAACAGTGACTTGGTTACCTTTATAAAACCTTCAATGACTCAGCAAACTAGGGAGACCTCTTTATGCAATACTTTTATAACCATCGTTAGTAAAGACAGTGACCAACTTAGATTAATTTTCCACAATAATTGGAGTTTCCTTTATAAGGACTCTTCCCTAGTTGACAGAGTTGGCCAGTCACCCAGTATTGTTTATAGAAGAGGTACTAATTTAAAAAGTGTTTTTGAAATTAAAAGCACTAAACCTACTTCTAGACTTACTGGAACCTTTATGTGTGGAGCATGTAGGATGTGTAAATACATAAAAACAGGTAATTCTTTTAGAGTATTGAATACATGTAAATTTTACATCAACTATAAGTTGAACTGTGAGTCCAAGAGTGTTGTTTACTTAGCTTCCTGTACCTTATGTTCGGCTTTCTATATAGGGAAAACGGACAGGAAGCTTTGTGAGAGAATTTACGAACACTCTTATGCGATTAGCAAAAATAAAACAGAAAATGCTTTAGCAAAACATGTTTCATTAAATGGTGGACATAGTTTCACGTTCCATCCTATTGATCAGGTATTTCCTGACATAAGAGGTGGCCCATATCCAGTACTATTAGAGGTACGAGAACTAGAATGGCAGTTACCACTTAATGCTTTCTGCTTGCCTGGTTTGAATGAGAATTGTAATATTTCATGTTTGCTTAAATTAAGAAATCTTACACTATAGTGTATTTTTTACTTTTTACTAATGATAGTAATATAATCCTTATATATTGTATACTGATTGCATACACACTTTTTATTTGAGGTAGTATGTAAGTTTCAAGATTTACTTTAATAGTGTTTGAATTATTCTGCTTTGCACCTTTAATTCATTGCTGCTATTAGTCACATGACTTCATGCTAGACGGTTTAAATGCTGTAGAAACTGGGTAACTGCTGTTTGTCTGTGTGTCTGAAGAAGTTACTTTACTAAAAGTGACGAAAACGTGAGAAAATGTTTTATTAAATTGACTTTACGTTAAAAGAAAGTGTTTTTTGGGATTAACATCGTTTTCTGCTGGCTACTGTTGGGCTCCTGTTCTGTTTTGGATTGTTTGTTTCTTCCGCCCAGTTTATTTGTTTGTTCTACAGTTAGTATGAAATACTGATGTAGTCTGGCCAAACATTGGCATACCACAAAAGGCTCAGTTATGATGCACTGAGAAACCACTGATGTTCCCTCACAAGCCAGCATAAGGGGAATTCCCCACATATATCTGTGAGTCAGCTGCAAGAAGCTTACATAGCACACATGCACTCATCTCACCCCACCATCAGCCACTGGTTAATCACAGGTCATATCCCTGCTGTTGGGAATGAGTACAATATGACCCCCACTTTTGTATGGGAATACCCACAGAATGCAGCATGCTGAAGAGATGTCCCATGCAGGTGTGTCCCTAGCTGTAAGCAGCACCCTGCCAGCATCCACACCAATGGATTAATAAGGACAGAAACTATTGCTATTAACACCTTGCACACCTAACCTGTCACCCCAGCGGAACCCAGTAGCTTGCAGCCTGGAACTGTAGGAGTGACAGAATGCACTGGCCTGCTACAGATGATCTGCATCACTACCAAATGCCCTACAGTCCTCTGTCAAAGGCCTGCATCTCACCTGTACTGTCAATGTATGCTATCTCATGGAGTCCCAAATAATGACATAACACAGTCCACAGAACACAAATCCAAGGCTAGGCAAAAAATCCCAGTAGCATGTCCACCATGTCCTACTGCATGAACTGTGGACCAACCTCTAAATACTGCTGGGATGAAGTGATAACTACAGGGATACTTATCCGATATCACTTGCATAGTGTTAGGAAGAGGATAAAATAACGGGGAGGTAGAAGCATGGATGCCATGGAGTGTGTGAAGTCTGAAACTCTGATGTGTGCCCATACTATCCCTCTCTGTAAATCCAGGAATGGGTGGCTACAAACCTGCTCATAAACTACAATGTGAAGGCGGAATTACCAGATATATGAGCCCTGCCTCTGGGCAACCTGTGTGAACCTGTACAGCTGAGAGGTATGGACACAGCAGGATAAAGCCATTCTGTTATGTTGATAGATGCACAAGCATGGGATCCTCAGCCACCACAGTACCAAGCTGCTGGACCATTTACACAGACCCATCAGCAAGTGTCTGCAGCTCCCCCTCCAGAATGACATGAATGTGCAAAATATGTAGGCTGCAGATGAGCAAATAAATATATCTGTCAGTAGTTGATGACATAATACATCATAATGTAAAACAGTATATATATGTCTGAATATCTCTGCTAACACGAAAACCATGTAGCAGAAGCAGCGCAGACAATTAGTTACAGTATCCCATTATCCTTTGCCCATTGTAACTCCATATTGTCAACCTATATACAGATATCCTGCAGAAACAGGTTGCTAGCTGTAGGTGTAGAACACAAATGCCTGCACTGGAGTACAACCTACCTGGAATGGATTCACACATTCAGTAAAGAAGGTCATTCTGGGCATGCTACCACATTTAGAGAAATGAAGCCCATGTCCGACAACAAAATACAGAAGGGGCATAGTGGGCATGGTCCCACGCTTACAGAAATGAAG
>NC_056730.1:623165773-623173273 GCF_019279795.1 Protopterus annectens
TGTGGTGTGTGGGTGCTGGGTTTACTGATTTTACACCATGGTACCCCCAGTACATGTCTCAAGGTCCACTGTATAGGGACCACTGTCACCATCAACCATAGAGTAACTGATTACACTAGCCAGCCCAATGATGCATGTGCTGTGTGCAACTTATCTGTAACAGAATGGACACACTGACAAGGTAGTTAGCACTGATAAACCTAGGTTTCTCAGATGTGTGTATGACTGTTATGTGTTTGTCAGTGTGTATATGCCAGTATGTCAAACTATGTATTGTTCAGAAATAACCAGTACATCCCCCATTACCATACTGTACAAGGCCTGGTGATGTTCTTCACTTAACAAGTAACCTGGGACAAACCTCATCCTAAAAGCTGTGTGGTGCGTGCAGTTAAGGCCACACACATTAGTAGCAAAAAGTACTTAGGTAGGAGTTCTACTCTCAGTGTTGCTAAGTAACAGTGTGTGTATATGTCAAGGGATCTACTTCACTTTGCAGAAAATACATGTCCCAGAAAGTCATCTGTCCAAGAACTGACAGGCAAATGCTAACATTTCACAGGTATCATCTTGTGGAAATTCATTCCATCAAAACTAGTAGTAGATGTGTAAATGCCCTCTTCCCCACTGTATATATGTACAGCAATTCTGGGGTTGGTATATATAGCTGAGTGTTGATCTTGTGGACACAGCCACCATCATTGCAGTTATTGTTGAATGTATCCCCTGGCTTAGTCAGCTGCAATACTGTACAGTTTATGTTAACAGGTTAAGTAGTTGTAAATCAAACTATCTGCAATTCTACACCATCCCACACCCTCCAAAGGGTAGAGCTGTGCCACCCACACCAGCACACCTATGTTTACCAAGCTAAGGATTGCATTACATTGGGGAAGGGGGCAAATACCCTGCTAGTACCATAGTCAATGACATTAAACTAGCAGACTAATTAGTTCCCAATGTGATGTTGTGCCAATTCTGTCTTGGTGGAATTACATAGGCTAGAATGTTTACTTGGAAAAGTACATACATCCATGTGCACAGTATTCTCTGTGTATTGCATCAACACCAAAGCCTCTGTGTGTGTTACACACAAACATGTGGTGTGTACCACCCAGTACTCTTATCATTGTCCACTGTAGAAAGGCTGATGACATCAGCCACCATGCACTCACCTGTATACACCCCTTAGACCTATCAGTCATGTGGCACATGTAGTAACTGTTATACAGACCTGTGACTTGTGTTTAGCTGTACCAAGGATATGGCACAGTCAAGGTGTCACCACAGTGCCATACCCATTGTAGGAAACAACAGCAGACCATCATCCTGCTGACACATGGACACCTACAACACAAACAGAATACATTATGGAGACCACAATCACTCAGTGTTAATAACAGCTATAATGCATCATGTCTGGACAGCTACACATCCTGACATGTAAGCATTAAACTTTAGTGCTGAAAACATGTTACACAGCATTACATTGGTACACCATTGTACAGTCACCCTCTGCATCAGAACAATATTAGCCTGTCCCTGCTTCAATGTTATGGATGACAGGGATGTGGCACAGGTATCATCATATGCACAGGGTGTGTTGTGGCTTTGCCAGAGACCTAGGCTGATCCATTTGTTTGACATCATGTTTGTGTGTTAGGGGGTTTCATTATTAATTGGGATGTGCAGATTTGGTGTGTGTAGGTATGGGGTTGGCCTAGCTGTGAAGGTGATGTGTGTATGCATGCAGACAGTTCTGGCATGTGGCTGCCCTATACAGTGGTTTATTGGACAGCTGCAGACTGTACCTGGCAGGGTGGGCAGTTCACCGTCTCTGGCCATGGACACGAGAACTGTGCCTGCCAGGGGTTCCACGGGCAGTACCAGGTCCAAGCCAAGATATGGTGCTCTCCCTTGATGATGGCATATGTCTGCTGGATCCGGGTGTCTCTTTGGACTGGCCAGGGCCATGTGCATGTGGCCTGCTATGCTGTGATGTGGACTGGACCCCCCTGTAGCCTGATGCTGGTACTGCCACTATAGGAGCAGCTCTGACTTGTTGCACGTCCACGTTTACCTCCATCTGTTGGTGTTGCTGGCCTACGTCTATGAGGCCATCATACTACTCCCACCATATGCTCAAGCACAGACATTGCACAGTCGAGGATTCCCACCATCTCACCCAACCGTCTATCCAGGTCCTCTGCAAAATAACAGTGGGCACTTGCGAGATCAGGGGTGTTGTCAGTAACAGAATGAGTAGCCCTCTGGAGCCTCAGACCTTGTCTGGTATAATGTTCCATATATGCCTGCGCCTCCATGATGGCCTGAAACATGCATCTGGTGACACCAGCTGTGGCACTTCTGCCAGGGGCATGATGACCAGCAGCCCTCCTATGAACACCCCTGTACATCTAACAGTGTGGTACCTCTCCAGGCATCCAGCTATGGCTGCTGTGTCCTGATACATGTGCCATAGTCACCACACTGTTCTGTCCCATGCCACCACCTGACAACTGTCCCTCATCTATGGCCACTGGTGATGGGGTATGTATAGGCAATGTGACTGTGTGTCAGGATGGGGTAGATAACAGTGGGATGTCAAACAATGGCACAGCTTCAGCCTCTGGTAACCATGCCTGTGCCACAACACACCTATCATCATTGTCAGAGTCTGTATGGACACTAACATCAGTTTGCCTGCAGGAGGGACCCTGACCCACCTCGCCACCTGTGAAAAACAAGAAATGCAATTTAAGACCTGTACATCATTGCTTAACTGTATACACACACACACACACACACACACACACACACACACACACACACACACACACACACACACACACACACACACACACACACACACAGACACTTACAGGTGAGGTTGCACAAAGATATTACACAGAGACCTCTCATTACCCATCTGTCAACATGCATGACATATGGCACTCAAAAACATGCACTGCAGCTATAGTCAGTCCCTGTTACCAAAATTATACATCTATGTGAAGCATGAGCTGCATTAGTAGGTAATGCCCCTTCCCCTGGAACACACTGCACCCATGTGCACAGTATTGCTGTGCACCTGTTCAGCACCCTTGCATGTACTGTGCACCATACCTCACAGGTGTACACACCATTGCTGAATGTGTATATGTGTGTCAGTTATGTTTGCTCTGCTGCTCACTGCCCTTATGTGTTTGTCTGACACATACCTGGGATGATATGTGGACAGATGTCAATAGTGAATGCCTGATGTCTGATATGCAGATCTCATCATCAGCGGTGCATGTATGACTAATAAAATACAATTACATTGACAACCTTCAAACCTAACTGTGACTATGAGGAGTGTACACACCCTTATTGCCATGGAATCCTCTTCCCTGATATGCCATGGGGCCACAATACTGCATATGTTAACATTACACAAACCTGATATGTGACATATGACCTGTGCAATCAAATGCTGTATCAAACAAATGTGTTAGCTGTGCAGATGATGAGAGATGCATACAATATGTGGGTACATAAGTGTGCACACCCTTAACATGATGGTTTGTTTCACCAACTGTTAAGTGTACTACAGCAGCCACTATTCCTGGAAGGGGTATACTAGCATGGCCCATCTGCATTTGGCAGTAATTTGTCACTCTGTCCTACAAATGTCACCCAACTCTGCAAGATTGCAAGGTCAACTCATGTGCACAGCCCTTGGAGGTCACACAGTGCCTTCACTATTGCTGTGGAGTCAGGGTTATGTCTGCCACAATTCATGACATTGACTGTGTGCAGATACAGCCATTCGTAGCGAGCTTTGGATGTCTGCTTCAGTTCACTGCTGTGTTTCAGGATGACACCCCTCCCCATCCTCAGCCATTTTGCAGATGCTTGGCAACTATGGGCTACACATGCGTGTCATTTTGCAGTGTTCCAAATTCAGAACACCATATGTACTGGCCTAGTCCCTGCTAATGGCAGGCAAACATGCAGGTGTACACTGTCACCAGTAAGATACAGATGGGGATGGTGGGCCTGAGGTGGAGTGAGGTGTTGTTTGTGCAGCACATGTATCTTAATTGATACTGCTTGTAGGTATTATACTTGGTCTTGGTACACCATTAGACATTGCAACACATGCTTTTGGGGGACTTTTGATGTTATACATATGCTACCTGTAGAGAGCCCTGGCTGATGTTTCCTGTGGAACAACTGTCCCATCTGATTACCCTAACCCATAGGCCACACATATGCAGAGTCCAGGCGATTGTCGACACAGGTACTATGCAGCCAGTACTTGCTAGATATTCCTGCAACTCCCTCAGTGTTGCAGCATGTTTTTAGGCAGCCTCCATGACCAGTTTGCAAAGTGTGTTGTCATCTGTCTTGGATAGCCATCTGTTTATTTGCTACATTAATGTTGTCCCATACTTCATCGTCACATACATAACTGTCTGCACTGTTTGCCATGGTATATGCAATAGTGAAGTAAAGCTATATGTCCCACTCCTGTGTGCTACCTGTTGGGTATGGGATCCATTCCATGGCTTGTAAGATGTGTGCAAGCCATGGCTGCCTCTGTTGCAGGTGAGGGGGTAAATGTGATGGACATACTTCTTGGACAGCAGACCATTTCTTGGTGTGACATTGAGGACCTGTACTTGCTGGAAGTTGCATACTCATGAAGAGTGAATGCTGTCAGCTCCTCAAAAGCTGCTTCCACAATATGTTATTTGGAGTGTGTGCACACATATGCTTCCAGTGTTTGTTAAGGTATGTATTCCTCATATTTGCTGTCCTAACATAGGATTCTCTACTATGCATTCATTGCTCATGGTAGGCCCCCATTACAGGCTGTAAAGGTTGTGGAATGTGGTATTGTAATATGTTGTTGTGTAGATCTGTAACAGTTGCCATTGTAATAGTGGTATATACACTGTTGTAACACTGTATAAGGGTGATGTTTCAGACATGTACCACCTGCAGGCCATTTGTCCCACCATTATATTCATCTCTGTGCACACATCTTACAATTACAGGTTGTTAGTTATAGTGCAGGACTTTTACATACCCTTCAGATATGCCACCATGGTAACCAATGTGATGCAGTGCAGTTAACAGCAACAACAATTGAACATGTACAGCATGCATTATGGGTAGGTGTGTTAAATGTGTGCATGGCAAATATCATGGCCATAACATGGCCAGTGTATTGGTAAACCTGAACAAACAACACCATACTCACCAGCTAGAGACTGCTGCCCCAGAGGTATACCATAGGGACCTACATAGTTGTGTGAGAGATGTGATGTTGGTAGCCACACCTGTGGCATTGGTAAAGGGTGGGAGCAGCATTTCAGTACATCAACAGTACAAAACCATAATACTACAGATTATGCACATCTGTTCATTACTACAATGCAGCAACAGACTATATATATTTCACCACACATATGCATGATTAAACTCTACAGATGCAGATGGATAAGCAACAGTGGTCTACTGATGTGCCCTGTGGCCTTACCTGCATGTTTCTCATCCATTGTGTGGGAAGCACCCACCTCCACAATGTTATCCACTGGGTCTTGTATTTGCTTGCGGGCAGGTGCCCTGAGGCTGGTGAGGAGCTCCTCAGCATGTGTCAGGGGAGACTGGATGGCATGACCACCCCGTGGTTAGCTGGTCCGTCCTAACTGCAGCATCACGCTGACAGGCATGGCGGATGAGGTCAGTGCACTGATGTCGGACCTGCTTATAACTGCAGTTATGCAGGCTAACATAGTTTACCCTGTGGATGAGCTCATTCCTTAGGGTGGTCTTCTCCTGCAGAACATGGGCTGTACGGCCAAATAGCGTGTGGTGGTGCTGCACCAGGTAGTGGATTATGACAGCATTTTCCTAGGAGGAATAAACTGGCAAACACTCTCTAGATCTGGTGCCTGAAAGACATAAAGAAGAAAAAAGGTCTGAGGACATCATACTGCAAGGATATAATAGTTGTTAATTGACATCTCTGTCTCCACCCCACCATATCTGCAACAATAATCTGAACACACAACTCAATGGGTATGTTTACAGCAAACCTACTGTTGGGACATATATCGTATTGTACGACAAATTGTGCAATGTGTTTCTAGTAATGCTCCATGTTGAAACACTATCATTGGTGGCCTGTTGCTAACAATGTCACCTGCATGCCATTGTAAGGACCATCTATGGTTCCATACATGCATGTGTTCTGTTTACTATGTGACTGCTCCAAATCTGGTGTTTTGTTTTAATGGGGATATCTATGCATGCTGTTAGAAGTAATCCTGGATTGTGTGGACTATTATTACCCACATATGTTCTATAACTGTGACATGATAGCATGTTTGGCATGCCTGTTCCCAACAGAGCCACCTCTCCCACCTCATCTGGCCATGTTACCAGGCCACAGCACATCAGGGACCCACCCCGGTATCTCATCCTCTGCTGGTCCTGCACTACCTTCAAGTGGAACCACCTCAGGGGATGGTGTTTGTTTCCCCCATCTGGTAGCACACACACACAGTATCCTGTCACCTGAAGTCAGGTCCAGGGTCTGCTGCATAGGGAGCTCCACAAAGACTTGGGGGATGTGCTACACCACCTTGATGCCCTCAGTACACAATTACATGGTCCGCATGCTCCTCCCACTCAGCCCCAAGCTCAGGCACCTTCAGGGCCGTGATGGTGCAGTTGTGACTGGCCATGGGTGGGGACCTTGGTCCCACTTTTTCCATTTGGGGGCTCATAGTCTTTAACTTTCCGAACACCACTCCCCATCCAAGGTGTTCACCCACCACATGTGTCATATACCGACCCTGTATGCTGTCTTGTCTGTCTTCCAACTCAATCTACCTCCCCAAATATACCTACTATCCTTCCCTGACATATCAATCTCACCTTCACAAACAAGGGCAATGTGTTCCCAACATGGATTTCACACCAGACATAACTGTTCATTTCGCACCCACTTACTACTGTATATATATATGTGTGTGTTTAGATATGTGTGATGTTTTCTCAAACATATTGTGCAACACTGTCATTCAACAGTGGGGAAATGTAGTTTTATATATATATATATATATATATATATATATATATATATATATATATATATGGGTCTAGGACATTTCACTGAAAGCACATTTCACCTAAACACAAATGACTGTACACAAATGACTGAAAGCACAATTCACCTAAAACTCAATTCACCGAAATACATATTACCTAAAGTTTGAGATGGCCTTATCCCCACTGTAGTGTGACCCTGGAGTTAGTATATATAGTAGAAGGGGGTATGGGGGCACTGCCCCCATATCAGGGGGTGTGGGGGAGTAGCCCCCCATATATTTTAAGTAGATAACATGTTTGGAAAAGATTAATATATTTCAATTGCAAGTATCCATGTATGTAGTTCAAAATAACTGCAGTGCGGTGCCCCCTACACCCTCTACTATATATACT